>NW_027187484.1:600000-900000 GCF_041381155.1 Argopecten irradians
TTCATACATTTTTCATTCAAGTATTTTCTGATAGCAGGTATTAAACCATGATACTCTAAAAAATCTGTATTAATCTGATGAATTAAATTTGCAGCAAGAATCTGACCGCAATTCCGGTCTAATTCACACAGCAATTTCCATTTGACATGTCAATTTACTTTGAATATTGGTGACAATACTGTTTTTATAAGGCTTGATTCAGGGAAAAACATGACTGTAGTAAACGATTTAATAAAGGATAGTGACATGCTTACTTTTTACAGTTTTGATGAAATCATACAAAAGTGTAATTGTTACTTACACCGTTTTCAACCTCTTCATTCGAGAAAGTGCCAGACATGCGCAGCTCTAGATCTTCGTTATCATCATCATCCTGTTAATAGAGAAGTTGTTTTACTCGTAATTTCAGTAAGCCCTGGGTTGTAAATTATTTTGTTACCGTTGTTAGAGTATCCCTTTCATTGAAATCATCATATGAAAGAGTGTTATTATCTTCATATGGAAAGATGTTTTGTTATGTTTCTCTATTTCTGTCTTACAAATATTTCAATAAATGATAATATTCAAACTACATATATGGAAATATGTATGTTAAACTTAAGAAAATGAATAAAAAGATTATTTTTACCTCGAGTAATGTAAATGGAGGAGTTGATTCCAATGGTAGAACAGGGACTGCCATCTTCATGTGCCATTCATCTGTATCAGTCTTTGAAGATCAATGAAATGCATTTTAGATATATATTATGCAATGTTATAATAAATCTGGCATAATTCATAGTTGTAACCTTTGCAACAGTTAATGAGTATTGACTTTTTATTTATAGAATTACCTGATATACATTTCTTAAAAAGCAAATTAAAAAACAATGTTTCCCTTCATATTCTCTGCTATGATGCTGTGGTTAGAAATAATCACCATTAAGGAATTAAGCTTACAGACAGACAGTGATTACTGTAATAATTGAAATAATAATAAACTTTATTTATTGAGGTCCTCAGGATGGATTTACATGTTAAGCCAAAGGCCTATCTACCACATGGTCCTCAAATACATGATACGCTTTACTCCACTGGTGTTGGTTTGAGATTTTGCCTACAAAATGTACCATCACTTTGCAATTAATAGCTACTGACAAGCTATATTATTTGTATTGCACACATGCAACACATGTAAAGATTATAAATGTTAATGCAGCTGTTTTTACCTGACATGACTGTCTGTCTTTGAAAGCATCATTGCCTGTTGTAAAAGATGTAAAATGTTTATAATGATTATTGTAAGGGGAAACGGTATTATATCATATATGAAGGAATATTATGATATGTAAAAAATACTTTTGTCAACTAAGCATTATTTTGAGCATTGTGACACAGGAATATTAATACTTTATTTGAATTATTATCACTATCTTTTTATAATATAAGTAGTCAAAGGATATATGAAAATATGATTTTTGGTGTGACAGTGTCTTTTTACCTTGAAATTGTTTCCTTTTCTTTGTTCCAACCTAGAGAGAAATCATTGAAGTATTAACGGAAACGTATTGATTTTAGTCTACAATGATATCTCAATGACAGGCAACGAAGCCAAAAAACATCAAAGATGAAGTTATGTTGCCAGGCTGTGTTCACATTTAAAAGTTTGAGCCAAATCACGTATGATTAAATGATTTATTTTTTTTATTTTTCATAAGTTTTCAAAATGTAAAAGTTACATTAGATATCAGCACATAAATTATTCATAGTCTTCATTCACACTCATTCATCATCATCATCATCATCATAGTACATATATTCACTCAATATACAACATCATTCATTAATCACCATATCCCAAAGTAGCAAATTATATTTGATTACCATATGCATTATCACACTCAGTAAACAGCATCACAATAGTTACAGATTAAATGATTGTTGATGCTTTTATGAAAAGCCCCTAATTCAAAATTGGAAAATACTTTTAAACACATTCTTAATGAAAAGCCTTCAAATTGCGAAGTTTCAGGTTGAAATAAATAGCTTATATTTGAGATAAGTAGTAAAATGTAGTACCTGACACTCTCTACAAATGAAATGTGGCGGTTCCTGCTTTTCATCAAAACCAAGACAACATGGATGATACCAGTCTTCGCAGCATTCACACTGCCAGTATGTTCTGAAAGTTAAATTTAGATATTTTGAGAAATATTGTCAGCAAACAGTTTCTAACATAATATGTTTGACTTATTCGACTACCCGGTATCATGGTATTCAATCCACATAATAATGATACCGTTATTGGATAAAATATATATATCATTAATTGCATGGAAATTGTATATGATTGGAAATCCAAAACATATTTCCGGTTTATTTATTGTAATTGATATTTCATCACGTGACGTGATGAAATTGAGACATCTATATACTTCACTATTACATTAATTGCTGAATTAGAAAGTCGTATAGGTGCCATTATATACTGCCTCATGCATGTTCATATCGTCACCAGGATAACGGGAGGAAAATCTTTCCCCATCCCACACTTTGTTACTTGTGGTATATTTACCTGCCATCATTTTTTCTTTTGCAGACACAAAATGTGTAAGCATTCTTCTTTACCTTTGGGTAAACATATGAGATACGTTTCCTCTGTCAAATATAAGACATATTGTCTTTCGTAATGATAGAAGTAATTGACATGAACATATATAAATAATGTGGTGAAGCAATATTTCTAGAGAACTATTGTAATATCATATGTACATTGGTCATTTGAACATGGAAAGAATTTTAACACTACAATTTTGAATTTTTTCATAATGCTGTTACGTAAGTATTTGAACATTTGGTGAGTTAAATATCCAGTTTACTATAGAGATATTTATGTTAAGAATTGTAAACGAAATTAAAGTATCAATGAAAGGAAAGGTAAGTAAATAACATTAAGGCCAGGTAAATCCTAACTGTAAGTACAACACGCATGTGAAGACACATACCTCTGTCTTGGTTTTTCCTGGTCTCATGCGACACTGTAACAAAAGAAACTTTCATATGGAATTATAGTGTTACAGTGGTGTAAATCAAAACTTTATTTGTTTTAAATTGTAGGTGTTAAATAATACGTCTTATTTCTTGTTTCCATGAAATGAATATAAGTTTTTATTACATACTTTGTTTACACCAATCTATATATGACGTAATATGATATTTTCAACTATTACACCGACCGTTCAATAAAACCTTGTTATATTGCACGGTTCGAAGTTATATTGCACACTCCAATGGAAACGTTATATTGCACGGTTCGAGATGTTATATTGCACGGCTTTAGGAACACCTCGCTGTTGTTGTCTAGTTTTGTAGAAAACCTCCGAGGAATCGCGCGTAACAGTGAGTTACGTTATTATGACGTCACAAAGGTTCACGTTCAATTTCGCGCTAGCTTTATAGATCTCGAAACAAGCACGTCATGTAGACGTTTATCGAATAGAGGACGGACACGGCGGATGTATTAGATCAAAACGCTGCATCCAGGTCTAATATCGTTAAAGAAGACAATAAGACATCCAAACCGGAGTTACAACGTGACGTACGTGCTTTATACGTCAATCTTCAATAGGATTTGAAGCTTTTCCGTACGGTACGGTGCTGATGATTTTGTTAAGTGATTGTCGTATTCATTTTATAATAATATTCAACTGAAAAACTGGTGATTATGTAATAAAACAAATATTTCATGGGTTACTGTGCTCTAGTTCATAATATTTACCCCTCGGTAATGGTAATCAACAAATATTATATTGCACTCGGCCTTCGGCCTCGTGCAATATAACATTTGTTGATTACCACCACCTCGGGTTAAATATTATGAACTAGAGCACAGTAGGCCATGAAATATTTGTATAATAGCATCATTATATATGAACTTCTTTAGATTTCAGTAAAGGAGATAAATTAAGCACAGAAAAGCTTTGTCAGTCAGGCAAACATTCTTCCTACGCACTGGTTTAAATTCGATGTTTCAATATATATTTCAAAACATTCTTCATCGATTAGAAATACTTTCATCCTACGCACCTGTTTCTTTAACGGCTGGCGATTTGTCATTGACCGTTGCATTGTATGGAGTTTCCTGCTGTTTCTCTGAAAAAAAGTCAACATCATTGAATTGCACCACGATTAAGTCATTAAATTTGCAAGCAATATATTCTGACATGCTGTTCCCAATAACTACACAAATCGCATTATTGTTGACGCTTTCCCAATTTTTTTTAAATCGCATGGAAATGAACAATACACTAAATATTAGGTTTCATACCCATTGCGATTGCGTGGCCGTGAGTCCATGATCTGTAAGCTATATTGTTTAAGCTATCTGGTTATCGATGATAAACGAAGATTAATAAATCTACATGACAACATCAATTTCTAACACACAAATCTTGACAGGAATGTGTCCGTGTGTGACCGCATTACTCACCATAACCACATGTCATGATTCGCATGGCTATCCTTTTCCTTTCTTGCTGGATGTCATTTTTGGTCCATGATAGTTCCAAACTCTCCTTTTTAAGGAAGTTTTCAGCAAACTGAATGTATATGCATAATTTATGGTTTACTGTCAAGATATGATATAAGTCTGATGTCAAACTCCATGCTGCTTGGTAGAGTGCATGTTTTAAATAGATAATGTGATATAACCATATAAATAATGTATTAAGACATTAATGACCATTGGCTTTCGATGACAAATTGTTCGCAAGTGGATGAATTTGCCGAAATTAAATGAAAGCAACATAATCACATAACTACATTCCCTTGTCACTTTTATTATGTTAACAAACCAAATCATATGGAAGACACCTAAAACATATGGCAAGCCGTTTTGGTTTCTACCTATTATATACAGACATCTTTTTTCAAAATAAAGATATTATTTTTAACACGGAAATGAAACCTAAATAGAGATATCTTTAATTAAATACAGATATCTATATTTCAAAAGGTATAAAATACAAACACCTTGCCATAAAAACATAAAAATTATGATGTTACTGATGTTGACATGGTAACGTCAAATAATATTGCCATCAATATGACTGTTAAAAATATACTGTCAACGATAAACGGGTTTCCTTTTATAACTTAAAAAAGGATTATGCAGAAACCCCCGAAATAAGTACACGAATAAATTAAATGTTATTTTCAGTATCAGTGTTTGCTCGTTGTTATTTCTATGCATGTAGGAAAAGTTTTGATAATATTTAACTTTACCTTCAAAACGTAAACGCCACAGGATACACTGTCAAACTGTTTTGAATGGGGTACAATTTGAACATCCCAAACATCTGACCTGCCAACACCTTGTCCGGCTATGAAACCACTGAAACATTAGGGATATGAAATATATGCAACTGCATATTTGTTAACAATATTTACAACATTGTTTCATTCCCAAATAAATAATGTTAATTTCCTTGTTGTTACATGCTTTAATTTTCTTGCAAATAATTAATGTACATGTGATTTTTGATAGCATCGATGTCGTTGTTATGGAGCAAAATTTTGGCTCATCGCCTGTGCGCAGTTACGGAGATATAATTTCCCAGTTTGAAAATATAGGGGTATATGAGAGGAAATAGAGTCTAAACTGTTGACAATATGAATGATACATATCTATTGATAACATGTTTTCTCGATCTTATTAGTTGATTACTTTTGAAAAAGATGAAATGAAATAATAATTATGAATATTCTTTTATATTTACAATTGCCATTGTTTCTGTATTGATAAACTAAGTTGGAGCAAATATGTTTATTTCCCAATAACTTGAGTGCACCCAATTCGGTGCGAATGAATACCTGAAACATTTGGCGGACTTTCTTTGACATTCCACAAAATCACGTGTCAATGTTAACAAATAACACATGCACTAGGCAAACGGAGGCATACAATTCAACAATTTTTTCAATCTGTTATTGCTATTTGACATGAATAAAATAACTGAAATATAAGAACTATTATATATATACAACAAATAGTAGCAATGAAGTATGCATTAGTCTTCAAAGACTTATATCCAATTTTATCTGTAAGACCTTAAATGAAGGTAGGGTAATTTGCATTGGAAAGGGCGGATGAAGCTGTCAGTCAACGGCATGCTTTTTTGAATGGCCGTTGTGCAATGTGAAACATGACGGCAGTATGATTTTGACGGCGAATAGCACACGGTAAATAATGGAATCTGGTGTTCTCCAATCTGGTGTTCTCAATGGTTAAATGAAAATATTGTAAATATAAATATTAACCTCTTATTTTGTTTAGTTTACGCAATTTACCTCGTGCTCCATTGGGTTTATCATCTCATAAACTAAACAAAGTAAGAGGTTAATCCTTAAATATATATAATGGATGAATATCGTCTATGAAGTTGCTGAAGAGGCAAAGCAGTCTTAATTATCATCAAATTCATTAAATCTCATTGTGAATCTATCATAATTTGTTGATGTCATGGACAGCATTTCATGTGATTATTATGGTAATCATTAATTACAAAGTATCAATCAACTACCAGTTTTAACTTTCCATGTTATTTTTTTAGTGAAAACAACTTCATACTTTTCCTAAATATACCACTTGGTATATAAAAAGAGCCTTCAGTATACACGGTCAAAGATGCCATTAATTTATTTCAACAAAAATATTAATAATGCATAATATCTTATCATGTTAAAATTTCTATGAAAAATTTTATGGCATCCAATGCAACTTTATGGTCCATAACCAATATTGTAATAATGGGACATCCCTTTAAAGCAGGTGCAGGTATCTTGTTCAGATGTAGAGTAGGCACATCTATACTGTATAAGTATCATTGAGACAAAGTACTATTGATAGCTCTTCATTAATTTACCGTAGGTGGAATAGCACTTTTATTATTTTGTAACAACGGGGCATAACTCTTCACAAAAGGCCCATTGGGCCTTAACGGTCATATACTTGGTAGCGATTCATCCCAGCATGTTACATGCCCAATATCAGATCTATAGTGCTCTTAGTTATAGACAATAGGTCAATTAAACATTATACAGTTGGTTCAAGCCTTATCAGTCAACAGTCAAAACTCTTTCTCAGAGGTGTTGGGATCAACCTCATAAACTGTTTCCCGAGGCCAGAGACCGAGGGAAACACTTTATAGGTAAAATGGTCCCAACATCTCTGGGAAAGAGTTTTGACTGTTGAATGATATCGCATTATTAACAACTATGTTGTTACCTATAACGCAATCTTAAACTTATCATAGCTTGTGCAGAGAAAGACATGTCAAAAGAATATTTGGGTCTGGCATGCCGGTGTTTATCCCCAAGGATGTTTCTGGCCAAATTTGGTTACAATCCATCCAGAACTCTAGGACAAGTAGCGATTTATAGGATTTACTTCTATTTCCCCTATTGGGCCTCGCCCCTCCTGCCCCCGGGGGGTCAGAGCCAAAATTTATACAAGTTCTGTTCCCCTTCCCCCAAGGATGTTTCTGGCCAAATTTGGTTACAATCCATCCAGAACTCTAGGACAAGTAGCGATTTATAGGATTTACCTTTATTTCCCCTATTACGCCCCGCCCCTCCTGCCCCAGGGGGGTCAGGGTCACCATTTATGCAAAATCTGATCCCCTTCCCCTAAGGAAGTTTCTGGCCAAATTTGGTTGCAATCCATGCAGAACTCTAGGACAAGTAGCGATTTATAGGATTTACCTCTATTACCCCTATTGGGCCCCGCTCCTCCTGCCCCAGGGGGGTCAGGATCACCATTTATGCAAAATCTGATCCCCTTCCCCTAAGGAAGTTTCTGACCAAATTTTGTTAAAATCCATGCAGTACTTTATGACAAGTAGCGATTTAAAGGAAATGTTGACGGACGGACGGACGGACGACGGTCGCCGCGTCATGGCAATAGCTCATCGGCCCCTTCGGGCCAGGTGAGTTAAAAAAAGGACTTGAGGTTTATGCTTTTCTAAACTTGAATCCAGTTATACAAATGCTATTTGTACCTGCTACATACACTAGTAAACATAACAGCGTAGTTATTTGTTGACAGTACTGTGTACCTAACCCTGTAGGCGTGTTATAATGATATATGCATAGATTGTTTGCATCTACTGATTTCTTTTAATATCACACAAAAATTTGACAATCGACAGAGTAACAAATAACTAATTCTACATGTTACAAGGTGTTACTATCACTGTCGTAATATGATCTCCTGGAAAATCATAGCTAAATTGGAGGTTCTGTGTGTGACAGCATATGTGCAGGTATATTTGATCCTTGATGTCCATCCACAGAATCAAATAATGGTGCAGTGTATGACTTTAAAGTTGAGCGTTATTCTCTTTACAATCCTCACATAAAGTCTTTGTAAGGTTGTGATTGGTCAGTTTTTCCTCCTGAAATGTCTTCTGATTCACTGCGACATACAAGTAGTCCGGAGGTGGATAAAACGACAGTGATAGGTATCAAAGATGAAAAAACAAACAATCCATTTTGTGTAAAATATATATTGATGTATGTATCATTTAATTGTTATAGAATATTTTGTCAGTGATTTATAATATCCCCTACACTCATTAAATTTTCAATTACCCTAACATGTTGCTAATCGTTCATAGGCCTTTATGAACATTCATTATCATAATACCTTGTATTCCGGGAATCTCATGATTCTCCTTATCCTGATCATTGCAGGACACTACAATTTTTGGTTGTCTTGCTGGTCAGTACATCCTTCTTTTGCTATTAAAACAAAATACATCATGATAGCCTTTCATCAACATCTCACAGCTCTTATGTAACTCTTCCTCTAATAGAACACAGTTCCGTAATATTTGCAACTAAACATATAAAAGACAATTTCAAATCTACATTTTAAAATCAAGACTAACAAGAGATCCCAGAGAGATCTTGGCGCCCACCAAAGATTGATCTATGTCTGACAAATGAAAGAGGGATCTTTTCACTGCTTTACAAACTTTTCTTTTTTCTGCTTTTCAAACTTAAACTTCTTTTTTCACCTTTTCAAACTTAAAACTTATTTTCTCTGCTTTTCAAACTTTAAACTCTGAAAATTCAAGATGGTGGTCGGCCATCTTGTTGACTGATCGGTCCCAAAATGCAATAGGCGGAACTAGGGCCCTATAACAACCTATATGAAAATTTCAGAACAATCCCTTCAGTACTTTCAGAGAAATAGCGGTCACAAACTTTAACTAACAAAATCCAAGATGGTTGCCTGGCAGCCATCTTGTTTACCGATCGGTTCCAAAATGCAATAGGCAGAACTAGGGCCCTAGATGAGCCTAAATGAAAATTTGAGAACGATCCATTCAGTACTTTCTGAGAAAAAGCGGTAACAAACTTCAAATTTCAAAATCAAAATGGTTGCCTGGTGGCTATATCTTGTTACCTGATTGGTCCCAAAATGCAATATGTGCAACTAGGGCCTTAAGGGAACATACATGGGAAATTTGCAATGATCTCTTCAGTACTTTCTGAGAAATAGCAGTGACATACCTCAACTTTCAAAATCAAAGATGGCTGTCTGGCGGCCATATTGTTTACCAATCTGTCTGAAAACCAGCAAGACATTCCTTTGGCCCTAGGGAAACCTACATATGAAATTTGAGACAGATCCATTCAGCACTTTCTGAGAAATAGTGGTAACAAACATCAACTTCCAAAAACCAAGATGGCTGCCTGACGGCCATATTGGTTTTCTGATCAGTGTGAAAATCAGCATGACACTACTAGGGCCCTAGTGGAACCTACATATCAAATTTGAGACAGATCCATTTACTACTTTCTGAGTAATAGCGGAACAAATATCAACTTCCAAAATCCATGATGGGTGCCTGGCAGCCATATTGTTTTTCTGATCAGTCTGAAAATCTGCATGACACTATGTGTGCCCTAGGGGAAGCTACATATGAATTTTTTAGACAGATCCCTTCAGTACTTTCTAAGAAAAAGCAGTAACAAGCATTGTGTACGGTTGGACAATGGACGATGGACAAACACCCACGGACCATGGACGAAAGGCAATTTGAATAGCCTACCATATGATCATGATGATACCATAAACTTCATCAACTTTAAAATATACTGCAATGGTATCATCTGCTTGACTACAGTTCCATCAACATATATATATTATATATTACTATATAGATTTATTAGCTTCTTACTCCTTTAATACGTTGGGGGCCGTGTTGACACTCATACACCTCATTGTTCAGAATGATGAATGGTGTGCCCTCATACGGAATATTTATTACAGGAGATGGATGACCTTCATCTTCAAATCGCACCCTCTTTCCATCCAGGGACAATCCTGTTGAAAATACTCCATAAATATCATCACAACAGATACTATATTTACAATCCGATAGGTCCTTATATAGTTTGAGAAGAAAACTTACAAAAGTCATATACTTTTCTTTCCATTGGTAATTCACCCATTAACTGTTACCAGCCAGCAATTTATACAACTGAGCCCTATAAAGAGCTCAACTAGATAATTACAAACCGTTTTCCAAAGGCAAACCTGGCATAATCAATTATTTTGTTGAATGCAATTGTATACATGTACTTCTTTTAGATCTGATTTAAATTAGTATGGTCAGGCCTGGCAGTATAAACACAAAGGCTATTTTGCATTAAAAATGCTGCACACGTTCTGTGTTATAGAAGTTGAGTGCATTTGGTTACAATATTGGGAACAATGAAATTAACTGTCTATATAGTGCATAAAATACAGTAAAAGCATACCGCTGTTAATATTTTCTCTGCATAAAATAACAAGAGGCCCAGAGGGCCTGTATCGCTCACCTGGTTTGTAATGCCAAGTAATGTTCTGAATACAGATTCATTGTTTCTTTTCTGAAGGAATTTTAATATTAACCTCTAAATCCCTTATTGGGCCCCATCCCTCCTGCCCCCAGGGGGTCAGTTCTGTTCCCCTTCCCCCAAGGATGTCTATGGCCAAATTTGGTCACAACCCAAGCAAAACTCTAGGACAAGTAGCGATTTATAGGATTTACCTCTATTTCCCCTATTGGGCCCGACCCGTCCTGCCCCCGGGGGGCCAGAGCCAAAATTTCTACAAGTTCTGTTCCCCTTCCCCCAAGGATGTTTGTGGCCAAATTTGGTTACAATCCATGCAGAATTCTAGGACAAGAAGTGATTTATAGAATTTACCTCTATTCCCCCCCCCCCCCCCCCCCCCGTCCTGCCCTCAGAGGGTCAGAGCCAAAATTTATACAAGTTCTGTTCTCCTATCCCCAAGAATGTTTATGGCCAAATTTGGTTACAATCCATGCAGAACTCTAGGACAAGTACCGATTTATAGGATTTACCTATAATTCCCCTATTGGGCCCTGCCCCTCCTGCCCCCCGGGACCAGAGCCAAAATTTATACAAACTTAGTTCTTATTCTCCCAAGGATATTTCTGGCCAAATTTGGTTACATTCCATGCAGAACTCTATGACTAGTAGCGATTTAAAGGATTTACCTCTATTTCTCCTATTGGGCCCCACCACTCCAGCCCCCGAGGGGCCAGATCTAGAGCAGACGACGGATGCCGCGCCATGACATAAGCTCACCGGCCCTTCGGGCCAGGTGAGCTAAAAATGACCAAATGTGCTGATTATAAAACAGTTTATTTATTAAAAGTTGAAATAATCTTTTCTATGTTTCTCAAAACAATCAAAAACCGCTATAAACAACACAGTGTGCACGTGGTAACACGATATGGTCCAAAGTATTAAGAGACATTGTCATAAATGAGTTTATATAAAAAAAATACTTTGGGATATTATTTATGCATGAATGCATGCAACAGAAGATGACTTTTTTAATTTATGTACTTAACTTACATGTATGTATAAACATTCTTTTTGTATACTGCACCTTAGATCTTGCAAGATATTGTAGTAATTTTTTTAACACATGTTGGAACTTTGTGATATTGGTTAAGACATTCAGGCTAGGACTTGAACCTAGATCTTGTTTCAAAAACATGCTCTTCTTTGAGCTACCTGAATTTTTGCTTCATATCTACAGTTGGCTTGCCAAGATAAAAAGGTCCAACATACAATATCTGTTATATCCACGCTTAATCGCAGATGACATGAATTTTTTTTTTGAAAAATAGTAACACAAAAAAAACCAACCACCAATTACCTGGTACACCTGTATCAATTCAAATTTTGAAGAAGCATTTAAGTCTTCTGATTTGTGTCATGAAACTTTTGTTTAACACAATTCAAGTAAAGAATTAGCTAGTTTTTACTATCCTACACACGTTGTTCACAATATTTACACATACGTATATATAAATCTAGCCCGATATACTCTGGCCCTGACACCAGACTTATAGACATTATGACAGATACATGTAGATGTCTGGTTTAGGGCCAGAGTGCACTGCTATATCAAAACGTGGAATAAGCCATGGCCAACATCGTTTGGTATCGGGCCAGCTGCAGGTCATCATCTGTCATAATGTCTTAGTCTGGTGTCAGTCATCAGGGCAAGAGTATCTCGAGCTAACATGTAAATCTCGATACAATATGTCAAATTGAGATAACTGCAGGTCATCACCACAGGTACTTGTGGACATGAATATGTCTATATTATTATTTTTAAAGAAAATTTGTTATGTAATTTACATGTGTTGGAATTAGTATTTATAAGGCCGAGATACATGTGTCTTTATATATGAAGCATATGTTGTAATTATCTTTGTTAGCATTTTCTTTAAAAATAATATTATAAACATATTCATGTCCACAAGAACCTGTGGTACATATAAAAAACTTTGTGATATTGGTTAAGATATTCAGGCTAGGACTTGAACCTAGATCTTGTTTCAAAAACATGCTCTTCCTTGAGCTACCTGAATATTTGCTTTATAATATATATTATATCCACTCTTAATGGCAGATGACATAAAAAAAAATAGAAAAATAGTACCAAAAAAAAATAAAAACAATAAACCTTCAATCGTGGGACGTAAGTATTCGTCAGTTTTGTTTTTTCGCAATATGTATTTTTACTTTTTTCATTTGAATTTTCCTTATCTCATTTATTGATATATTTTCACCAAATTTGGCATACTTATAGGTAAAGAGAATATTGTCTACACTTTCAGCTCATAATATTTTCAAAAAATTACCGATTGTCTACACTTTCAGCTCATAATATTTTCAAAATTTTCCGATGCTTCTTTTCAAAATATCATTTATTTAGGCCGGGCACGACCTACTTAAAAAACCGGGTGGTTGGCAATTAAGCCGATAAGGAAGAAGGCGGGACTATACTTATAGTGCATAGAGACCAGCCTCTGGTACAGCTTGTAAACACTACCACATGGGTCTAAACCACATGGTCAGTGTATACTGTAGATGGTGAGGGAAGATTACTGCTAGCATAGAATAACATTATTTTATAAGCGGTATAAGATATTTGTTTGGTATGATAGTGTTTAAAGTTCTATTAAAGAAGTATTTTTTGTAGCCTTTTATTTAATAAAGCAAATTTAAAATCGTACATCATTAAATAAAGTTCCTTTTGTTAGTTATGGAATTATAATAAATGTTTTTATAATCAGGCTGCATACGATCAAAACCTACTTTAGAAAACAACTGAAGAGTTATATATGCATTTTCTTTATAACAATATAATACCAAATTCAACCTGTATAAGGAATGTGCAATGATGAACAATTTTGAATATGTAATCCAAAGCTGAAATGGATGTAATGTATTTAATAGATTACACTCCCTTCACAACATTCCTCTGTAACATGAAACTGAAATTCCATGCCCTTTATTTTCCATCCGGTCAATGCTAAAGACTGACCATCAGTCTCCCTCCAGACACTTAGTAAGGAGTTATAGATAACAAAACTAGGGCATCGTCTGATGGTGATGGAAATTCCCAGAGTTTGTGCAACTTTTGATGCTTGAACACAAACAGGAGACAAAATATATAAGGATTTAGAAATAAGAGAGAACAATGGAAACACCAAGGAAGTAATTTGATTTGTGATTTAACAAGACAAAGATGAGCTTGTGAGTTGGGATTGTTGAAGAATAAGACAGATATGGCGGGAAACGACATAACACAGAAAGGATATGTAAAAGCTGATAATACAAAGGAATGGTTAAATGTTGATGGTTTTGGATACTCCTTAACCACATGAATTTATTCTTTGATGAGAATCACCTCTCATGTAGAAACAAAAAGTGGGTTGGTCATCAATGTGTTACAGTGTGAAATCATACCGGCCTTTGGGTGAAATATGAACCATTGACTAGAAGCTCTGTGTTGTATTTGATTTGTATCATTAACATTACTGGATTATGGATAGTACATAACTATGGTATTTACTCTGGTAATTGGATAAAACCTGTGTGAGATTCTGGATATTAGCGCCAAAACTGAGATAAGGTAGGGTAACTTGTTACTCAGCATGCGTAGCCTAGACCATAGCAACAGTGTGTCTGTAAACATCCGCTATAAACTTCCGGTGAGATCAACGGCAAATTCAAACTTTGATTGACAGGACCCTTATCTTGCCAAATAATTCTATACATTGAAATAACTACTAAAAGATAATTTTGATAAAAAAACCATTTACATATTCAGATTCCTTACTAAAATATGAATTGCCATGACAGAATTTAATATAAAGGTGTTAATGAAAAACATGAAATAAAAGAGAATCTTTCTCTGAAGTGAGAGCTGCCAAAATTTTGTATTTCCAGCCATTTTCTCAAGTTGTCTCCCTTTTATACCCCGTGCCCGGCCTTTAATTTAGTGGTCGTTGGGACTATGAAAATTGGTCGTAAAACGGAATAGCGGTGTGATTGTATTTCTGAAGAGAAAAAAAATCGGAACTGAAAATAAGTGGCCGTAATAGTGGGATGTTCGTAATTTAGTGTATATGCTATACTGTACAGTACATGTCTATGTTTGGAATAAACTTTTGGAAAATAAAAATAAAATAAAACAAAAATAAATATAAAGACAAAATAAAAGAATATTTTCAAGCATGGTGAATTAACAACAAATAAAAATATGAAATAAAAAAAAATAAAAGTAAGCTGCCGACGACAAGGGTTGAACCCCGGACGTCAGCATAGAATGCTCAGGACTTACCACGACACCACTTGTATATGATAATCGTCTTGTGAATATTATTAAGTTAATAATGAAATGCAGTTCACTAAATTTTCTTATTTTCTTCGCAATCCACTTAAATTGATATTGATGCTGCTGAATAAGTTTACAGAAAGATTCTAAACTAGTTTATATTGTATCTGGGTGCAAATTACAACTACATATACCACAAATGTGTGGTTATTCAGTTTATTCTTCACGACACCAGCCGGGGGGGGTAAAAAGCTAGTTCCGGAATTGCGATCCCAATACTGGTAAAACCAAGTTTTACCGTAAAAACCGGAAACAGGATAAGGGGCCCATGGGACCTTAACAGTCACCTGATATTTGATCCATATTTATTAGCCAACTGATGTCTTTTGTTCCTTTTCACAAAAAATTCACGAAATAGGAAACAATTTTTTGTGAACATAAAAATATTTACACAACACAGTAATCAACTCCATAAGTTACAGTCGAATCAAGACTAGTCAGAGATCTTTCCAATGTTAGTCTAAATCCAAAGTTTCATAACCCTGGTAATCTCTGTAAGTATTTACTTAAGTTATCGTTTTCACAAGGTCTAATAATAATTATTAGTGCAAAGGGCAATAACTCTGTAAGTTACAGTCAAATCAAACTGATTTTTGACTCTAGTCCGAAATCTTTCCAATGTTATTCTACATAAACAGTTTCATTAAAGATGCCCCACCGCTGACAAATGACAGTTTTTCTTTATAAAAAACAGGAGCAGACGATTTAGTATTTTTCTTCAGTTACAATAGTTACTTACTTTATACCATTACTGGCTGGCGACATATTATCGTGAAAAAATAGCGATTTTTCTCGATTTTTTTCTAAACGTTGTATCTAAATTTAGATTTTTAGAGTTGTAAATAGGCTTTGGTCCACAACACTTTAAATAAATAAGCTTTAAGTGAATTTATATGATATTTTACAATAAACACAGCCCTTTGAAAAAAGTCGGTCAAATATGTTTTCGTGTCTTTTTACTGAACATATTATCGTGATTTTTTTTCAAAAAAATATTAAAAATAGTTACGTGTGATGGAATAAATTAAATTTGGTATCAACATAAAGATAAACATTTGAACTATTTTAAAAAAAATAATTGATGTAAAAACTGCGTTGCGAAAGAGAGAAAACGTGTATTGTTTATGACATGTAAAATCGTTAGATTACGCTGACAGGGGAAATGAAGAGGTCGCCATTTACCGATCTATTTCTGGCAAAATGACAAATATTTCTCACATGTCTGTATAAATTATTAGTATTCTGAATAAATATTAAATATATTTGAATGATTTCTGGTGGTGATTAATTCTGTAAACAATAAAATAACAAATCAAATCGGCATTGTTTTCTACCTTGTATTTTGTCGTCTGGTCAAAAGCGCTTGAGTGACCCCGATCAGCGTTCTTTTCTAAGATTGAATTACCTCCCTTACAACTTTCGTTTTTTGAACGCTGTTGTCTGTCATCAGAGGAAGCAGACGATATATAAATCGGGACTATTATCTTAGAATAAAGCCGATATCATGCATTCCCCCTGGCTAATGTTGTACTTGTGAGGTAAGATTTACTGAAATTTGGTATTTTTATGTTAAAAATTAAATTTTCTTCAAAATTTGAAAATATTGTTGGTAATTTTGGTAGGTGTCATCTTTCTAAACACAAAACCGTTTAAAAATCGCATTCAGTGTAACCCGTCAATCAAAATCACGATAATATGTTCTTCACGATAATATGTCGCCAACCAGTACCACCATTGAAAAGTTTGAGCTTCTAATGGACTCCGCCGAGATCACTCAGGAACGATAACTCTGTGGTGGCGCTAGTGTACTAAGGTCCATAGCGATTATAAATAATATGGCGGCAAAGCCTTGTCGAAACTGGGCAGTTCCCAAACTGAAAGCGGAATATTGAGAGCGAGAGGGGCAGTGGTAACTGGTCGGAAGATCGATTTGATAGAAAGGTAAGGGTATTGTTTTCTTGATATATTTTGAATAGTATAATATATACATTTAAATACAGTGCGGATTTTTTTTCACCGATGCACACGAAAGCCCATCCTCGATACTGCAGGGCTTCCGATCACTTACGATCTCTACACCCCTGGACTATCTCGTAGCAAAATTGAAGGCTCCCGGGTCGCCATTTCATTGGTCTAGGGCCGTTTTCTGAGTAAAGCGCCTGACCAATGAAAATGCTCGTTATCACATTCGGTCGTGTGGACTTACTGTCAAAACAAACATGGCGACTGCATCGCTTGACTGTCGTCTGTGTGGAGGAACATTGCCAGTGAAAGACCGTAGAGTGATCTTTGGGCCAACATTTAAAGTGATCGATCAACTGTCCCAAATACTTGGGTATTTAGCTACTACGGAAGATGGGTTGTCACGCCACGTTTGTGGTCAATGCTTTGTGAAGCTGAATAAACTCAGCCGTTTGCAGTTTGACCTGACTCACAAGCTTGATTCACTTCGTGCAGAGAACGATACGCTAGTGGCTGCTTTAAGGGAAAAGCATAAACATGCAAGGAAACCACTCTGTGTCACCCCCGTATCTAAAAAAAGAGTTATCATTCATTCCCCGACGCCAAGAAAGACCAAAAAGGCGCTGACATTTTCTACACCATCTAAAGTGTCGGACCAAGTTCCGAAATCTCCCAAGACTGTAACGTTGCATGTGCTCCCAACATCTTCGATTGGCGATCTTGGACAAACACGCAAAAGGCCCGTAAAATTATTCTCGCCCGATAAAGTGAAGGTATGTCTTTACAATGTCATCTTAACGCATGCTATTGTATATAATTGTGATCATTTAGTTGTATAAATTCAAAAGCAGGATTCTGTGAAATGAAAATGATAGGTTAGGTGTTCTTCATTGACTCACAGGGCCATGTATAGTTTCTATATGAAAAAATAGCCAGAATCTGCCTATTTTTTCATATAGAAACTATACATGGCCCTGTGATTGACTAGTATATATCCAACAGGGAAATTCAGTGCAGGTGTCGTGGTTGATTGAGTTTTACCTGTGTTATATTTTTAGCCCCATAGTAAAGCAATAGAGATAAATTTGCTTCCATTTGATTAATAAGGCCAAAAAAAATGTCTGTTTAGGGTTACCGGACCGACCGAATGTTTTTACCCCCGACCCTAATTTTTTTCCACTTTTTTACGAATTTTTTTTTTAAGAAGTCGGGATTTCAATCTATACTCCTGTTTCGGCCATCATTTTATAGTGAAATACAATAAAAAAAACTCTAAGATTAATACCCATTAGATAACAAAATTAATCTACTTTTCTTGTTTATTGTGATGTATCGAAAGACATGTATTACTATATATAAACATATTATATAAGATGTGTATACATTTATACATGTACATGTTTTTACTATAAATTCTTGAGGAGGGGAATACTGTTGATGTATTGATATAAAGCTTTATAAGCATTAGTGTATGAATTATGTGTTGTTTTCTTGTACATGTGTTACAAGATATACATGTTTTAAAGGGAATTAGAGTGCATGTGACTGATAGAAATTTAAACTGTTAATAATATTGTTAACTAAACAACTAGTTTCAATGCATTTGCACATGATTTTCTGACAGTTGTTTTATTACAAGAGCTAGGTACTTTAATTTTAATGACTATGTTTTTTCCCCACAATAGGTCATGTACAGAACAAAAACAGATGCTCGCATTAGGTCAAAAATCATCAAGGACATTCAACTCTCACAGAGTATAAAGAACTTGGCAATCCATAATTCAAAATTGAGGACAGCAAAAGCTTTAATGAAAACACCCCTAAAAGAACACATTCATAAGTGTATCGTTGCAGAATTACAAACCGAAATCTCACGTTTAACCTCCACAATTAATAAATCTATTCTCCGAAATCTGGACAGCAATAGTCTCACAACATTCAAATTTGCCAACCTTAATACAGAAGTAGCAACATGGGCTCCACTTTTTCACCAACTCATTACCACAATAGTGAAAGACTCCAAAGTGGGAACTGCAGTGACATCAGCTGTAGCATTGAAATTCAGAAACACCCACATGTCAGCATTCCAGCATATCATCAGTCAGATATTGGATCACGGAGGAGCAACAGATGAGGTAAAAATTAAGTGATTTAATTATTAAATAACATATTTGTATAGAAAAAATTATTATAAACAAATGATGAAATCAGAAAAATATACCTATAGAAAGGACATGGAATTTTATTTCAGTACCATATATAGTTTTTATTGTCTGAAGCGTTACATTTGAAATGCAGTATACAATCGAACCTTCCTTATCGGCCACCTCAGTGTAGAGACTGACTTCTTAATAAGACAGCGGTCGCAGTGGCCAAGTGGTAAAGTTGTCTTGACATATAGCCACAAGCCCTCCACCTCTGATTTGCGAGTTTGAATCCCATGTGGAGCCATTGCCAGGTACTGACCACTGGTCGGTGGTTTTTCTCCGGGTACTCTGGCTTTGCTCCACCAAAAAACCTGGCACGTCCTTACATGACACTGGCTGTTAATAGGACATTAAATTAATAAAACCGACTTTAAAAAAAATTAGATCACTGTCTTAGGTACCTAATGGTCAAATTCAAACACAATAACACTTGTGTATATAGATCACTTGGCTACAAAGTCTATTCCTTCTTGGTTCCTTGAGTGGTCTTTATAGACAGGTTACACTGTACAGTAGATTAAAATGTTTGTTAATTTTGATGAAAAATAATTTGAACATATAACTTCCATATCTTTGACAGCATTTTTTCTTTGTAATTATTTATTTCAGACTATCTCTATCCTAAACAAACTTGGACTGAGTGTGTCTACACAAGCCACAAGCAACATGAGGAGCAATCTGATGGAGAGGCAAAGGAAACATACAAAAGTCCTAATGTTGGAGGAAAAGCAGGAGATTGAACATCCGACAGGTAGGTCAGTTCAGTTGAAGTCAGCTGAAATCATTGGGGACAATATAGATATTACCCGTAGACCATCACATATGACCAAAGAAAATAAAGGTCACAGTTGGCACTGGTTTCTTCTAGTTGGAGTGGAGAAAAGGGTACTTAACCCGTTTCTAGATGACAGTGCTCCGTTAGCAGAAATCACTAAGGTGGATAATAGCCAATTTGTTCCAAGTTTGGCAGAATGTACTTCCATGGAGAAACGGTTTACACTTCACATCATGAAAGTGCTTGTCAAGTATATGGACTGTTTCAAAAAGTACAGTGACTGCATCCCAGAATATATACCACATCCCCATATAGAGGAAACATCCAAAAAATCTGACTTTGCCATATTGGATTTGCTCGACAAGAGTGAAAACAAGTCAGAGGATATGATTTCCATATTAGAACATGTCCACGAAAAGTACATTGCTCACACTGATGATGAAAATCCATCAGTGATCCAAAAGAAGGTGGGGA
The DNA here is from genome assembly GCF_041381155.1 of Argopecten irradians. Taxonomy (NCBI): domain Eukaryota; kingdom Metazoa; phylum Mollusca; class Bivalvia; order Pectinida; family Pectinidae; genus Argopecten; species Argopecten irradians. Next base: position 620,678 of record NW_027187484.1, read on the forward strand.
TGTACTGACCAACGAAACAGCTTACTCAGCTCAGTTGGCCATGCTGAATAGTCCCACTGATTTTGAAAGACTAGCAGGTGTTATCCACAGGCCAGAAGGACTGCACAGGATGATGAACTTGTTATTGGTATTCTTTTTCATGAGTTCAGAGTTCACCCAGTTGGTTTAGATAAGAAATTTAGTTTAGTTTTATTAGTTAAACAGAGGTAGACACTAACTTTTTCTCCCCGACAGACCATAGGGATGCTATGTTGTTATTCTTTGCAGCCCTTATTCTGTTGTTATATAATATATACAGGGTCTTGAAAATTTTCCAATTCCCAGATGCAATACCCAGCATTCCAGTGAAATTTGGGATTGATATTTGCAAATCTCAAAGCGTAATTATTTTACCTTTCTAAAATAAACATGGATAAGCTGAAATGTGATAGGCATCCTGCTTAACTGCTTTACTATCAGTGAAGCCCAATATGTTTTTTTCAGACAGCCCCGGACTTCCCCACTAGTGTCAACCCTTGTTTAACATCCTCAGAAGATCTGGCATGTGTTTTTCTGTTGTTGTGTTTTATGTTCAAAGTAGTTGTAGAAACCTGTCATGGAAGGCCATTCATATAGATTGTTTATACTGTTTAACATGAAATTTTCGTAGTGAAGAAATAGTTGTTTTTGTGGTTGCTATGGATCCGTGAATCACAAATATTTCTACCTATATCAGCTCCAAACCACTAAAGATAGTACCTGCTGAGATTTCATGCTATACAGTACTTTTTCATTTGTTTTTCGTTAATTTCCACTTGTTCACAAAGCTAGCCATGTTGCAAACTTTGTAATGCATGCAATTAACTAATGCATATTTTGTTGGCGATTAGCTAGGAATCTCAAAACTGCAAAAATGTCTTCAGAATTTACAATTAATACCAAACAAGTTCCTTCAATATTAAGTTGGTTCACAGTACAATATACAGTTTATATATGGAAAATATGGAATTGATTTTTTATGATAAAATATTGCATTGGTGTCCAATATAATATAATTACATGCTATTATTTAATTATAAACATTGATGTCACTATTTGTTAATGTCATTGGGTTATGAAAAAAAATGTGTTAAACTCAGTTGTTGGCTAATCAGAAAGTCAGATTTAGCATAAGAACAAAGTAAATTTAATTATTGACATTTAAGTTTGATCTTTTTGTTTCAGTTCATATATCAGACTTTCTACAAGATCAGCTCTGCAACAGATCAAGGAACTCTTGCCAGCCTGAGGAATGTCATTGGCCGTACTAATGTCCAGGGGGCTGACCAGGTTATTGAGAAATACAGGTGATTATGCATATGTTAGATAAAAGTATACCGTTGTGACAAAGAAATGCGTCTCTTTAATATGTTATATTAGTAGCAAACTTTAACAGCTGTGTTAAAGAAAATGTATATGATTTATTATAATGAATATTCACAAACAAAACTGAATATTAAAATTCTCTTGTACACTAGTGCTCTCTACATGTACAAAAGTACCTATCTGGTATATCAATAAATGAAGTGAGAATGGGAAGAGGCTTTAAAATATTTTTTTTTCTTTAAAACCATTATTCACATTAAAGTGTTCAATCAGAAGTTTTCTTTCTTCAGGGCTCACTACGCCTTCATAGATGATGTCTTGGATGCGTATATTTTGGCAGCATGCATGCATTTGCTGGGGCTTGATGAGATAGATTCTGAATCTACCAGGAAACAACCGTTCTTTGCAGCTCTTGGAACAGATCAAAAACTTGAGTTCATCCATGGTGTAGCCAAAGAAATCCTTGATAAATACATCAAGTTTAATGACAGTAAGTGATATTTATGTAGGATTTTTACCTAACCTGGTCTGTCCATCTTGTTAATCACTACTCATCCTCAATACTCCAGGGGCTACTGCCACTTACATTATACCTGGAAATAACTTCAATGATAGTACCCCTGGAGTATTGTGGTGATTGAAACATAATTGGGCAAGAAACACATGGGGAAGAGAAACCAAGTTTGTATAGTTATTTGCTCATTTTGCAAATGATATTCAGTAACTAATAAAAAATGAACAATTTCTGTGATCCTTGATAATGAATTAAAAATTAGGTTTAAAAGGGGATCACAAGTGATTGTAACCCCAGGAGTATCGAGGAAGCCCCTTATGTGCAATGTTCCATTTGTTAAATTAAGTTTAAATTTGTTTCTTATTTTTCAGAGTTGGAACTGATACAGCAAAGAACTATGGAATTGGACAGACAGAGAAATGTCTTGAAAGACATGTTTGTTGATCATGAACAAAGATATGTCTGCAGCTATTGTGACAAAAAGTACAAAAGAGTTGGTAATTTGAAAGGTCACCTCCAAGCACATCATGATTGGATGGAAGAAGACAATGATGGCATGGATGAGGATTCCTGTAAAGCGGACAGCATCGCTATTTATCGGGCTTCTTTCCTTAAGTGTGCACTACTTCTTCGAGACACCAATGATGCATACCAAATGGCCGATGGTGATAGAATAGAAGAAAATGCCAAGTTCCAGTTACTTCTATCTCATGTTGGAAATCATACAAAATACCAACTGTGGCTTTTCAGATTTTTGGCTTACATTGTGGCTTTACTATCTCCACGCATGGCATACGAGTACAAATGGAATTGTACTTCAAGTTTACGTGGTGGACGTGAACACAACATCCCTAATGACAATTTGGTCGAGATCCAAGTACACAACGTAAAGAAAAAAATTCAGGATCAAGGCGCAAACTGTACCTATGCTAGTGCTCGACGAGCCGCACTTACACTCCAAGTTCAACATGAGATGCGGGAGAATATGAAACATGAGTGTTTGATGAAACCAAGTGGTACCAAGCGTCCAGAGGTATCAAAAATCAATGACCTTGTTTCCATGGTGAAAGAAATCCAGGAATCTGACATTATGGACTATGTCCCTGGTAGAGAGTTTTGTTCATTTCCAGGTTTTCGTGATATCTACTCGCGCGTGAAGACAGACGTTTTTCATAAATGGCTTTCAAAACAAAAGGAACGACTGTCATATGAGATTGTGTAATTAAATGTGGCTCTTTTTGGACTTAAAGAAAACAGAGCTTAACAATTCAAATCTGACTATGATATGCATATACATGTATATAATTTTTTCAGCTATTCCAAGACTTGTTATGGCCAGATTTTCAATATGCTGCATTGTTTTATTTTCAACTCTGGTGTGTGTAGTTTTGGCCTTCAAATTATTTGCAGTACCTACTTCATTTTTAGAAAACTTTTTTCTCTCTCATAGTGCACGTGCTACCTACAGGTAATACTGTTTTAATTAGTCTAATATTAATGTAAATTAAAACATATGTGTCCTTTTAGGAATGCGCAGCAAGCTGATTTACATATGGTACCTGTACAATAGAACCTTATGATGTGACATTACTATTGCATCAACAAAATAACTATTTATAGGTAAAATGTTTTAATGTATAGAATGTAAACAACTTGATTTTAATAAAAAAAAATATCACACAGTTTTATCATACATGAATCAATTTCCAGTTGCAGTTTTCTTTAATCTTATTTTAAAATGGCAAATCATAATCGCTCAGGTACAATTGTACTACTACATTTTGTGGCTATAGTAAATTAGTTATGATATCCCTATCCTTCAAAATTACATGTACATGCATTATTCATATACATGTACATTCAGAAATATAAAGCAACAATCATAAAATAGTAAGGTACAGATGGATTTATTTAATAGGAATTGATAGTACCAACGTTTTCAATCACTGTCCGAATCACCATCATCCTCAAGCTCAATTCCTAAATTGTACATTTCTGAGTCCCCAAACACTTTACTAATAACATTGTATATGTCCAAAGCAACATTGTATGTCCAAATGTCAACATGTTTCAAAATGTCTGCAGTTGTGAATAAAACATCACATTTGAGGACAATGTTGTCAATGACTTTTTCTGTCAATCCGTGAATAACCTCTGTATTCACAAATGTGCTGAAGTCATCCAATGAATACTTTAGCACAAAAAGTTCATGGCGCAGATTATTCCGTTCGTCATTTGAAACCCCACGTTTCATTTCCATCTGAGACTCAACATTTTCTGTGTCTGCAGGGTATGGTGCTATTTGAGTCTCTTGACACGCGTTTCCACCACACTTACAACTGTTCTCACATACATCACAGCATTGATGCTTTGGTTCAATAGGTGTGTGTGTTGTGACAGAACATAACTCTTTATGTCGACACTGTTTTGAGTCCTTCACTAGTTTCACAAGATCACTTTCTATGTGTTTTAAATGACCTTTGTGTGCCTTATATAGAACAAGTTCGTTTGCAAAATTACCATCTCGACCAGCACGACCCATCTGTTGCACAAATGTGTCCATTTGGCGTGGTATACCGTAGTGTATAATGTGATTTAATTCTTGAAAGTTAACACCCATTCCTGCAGAGTTTGTGCAAATGAGAACACGTATTTTTCCGTCTTCTGACATGTCTTTCCTTATTTTTGATTTCACCTTTTCAGTAGTTTTGCTGTGATACATATCAAAAAGTTCACACGACTGTCCAAAATGTTTAACAAATACGGAGTGAATTTTGGAAACATTCACAATCGATTCACAAAAAATAACATGCCTAGGGAGTTTCTCCTTCTCTGATGATAAATAGTTTATTAGAAAGTTAAAAGTGTCTTCTACATCATCATTGTTGGGAATGCAACGAGTGGAGATCTTAATGTTGCGTCGATCTGGTGATTCTGTGATCACCTCATGAATTGGTTTGAAACAGAGAGTCCTCATTATTTGCCTCCTCTGTGTTGGTCCAGATGTTGCTGTTAATGCAAGAAGTTGGGCTTTTTTGCACAATGAGCGTAGCTCTCCAATTCTAGAAAAGGCAATTCGAAACGGATCCTCCTTTGTTGAACCTTTACCCCTGTAACACAGAATAAAGGTAATATGTTCTAAATATACTAGTATAATTGTGCAATAGGGGAATTAAGCAACCTGTTCTAAGTAACATACAAAAAGGTACAACAAATCTATGGCCGCAAGTCTATACCGATTGACAAGTTTAGAAATTTCTATATTAAATTATGGCATTAAAATTAGCAAATCATTGTAATCAGTATGAGTTGTACGTCTTCTACTCTCTACATACCATTGGATAACTGTATGCGCTTCATCAACAACTATTAGTCTCAGCTTCTGTTGGAAGGGTTCCGATTTCAACATACTTCGCCATTTCGAATCGTCTAAGAAACATTCAGGACTACCAAAAACAAAGTCATAGTCTCCGTTTATAATGCCATCATTTTCATTCTGGTCCTTGCCGATATATGTTGCCCTGAATCCATGCTTTTCCAACCGGTCACACTGTTCATACATTATCGAAATTAGTGGTGCTATGATTAAAACGGTGGTGCTTTGACGTAGTAAGGGGAAACATTCGTATGCAAGAGACTTCCCACTACCTGTCTTTGTGCCGATAAACACATCTTTTCCATCGCTTAGAGCGCGAATAGCTGTTTCCTGGTGTTGTCGTAATTCGGTAATCTTAAATCGTTCGCATATCAATTTCATTAAGTTTTCTTGCTCATCCATGTTTATCATCGTCCATGTTTACCTTTTATTGAAGTGGAGCTATTTTGTAACACGCAATTTGATTGGTCGGTAAATACGTAATTCAAAGGGACGTAACCCACTCCGACCGGTAGGTGGCAGACCCGGGAGCCTTCAATTTTGCTACGAGATAGTCCAGGGGTGTAGAGATCGTAAGTGATCGGAAGCCCTGGAGTATCGAGGATGGATCGGGCCCAAACTATAATGTTCTCCTTGTGTAACACTGAAATTCCCTGGAATCATGTACAGGGGTTTTTTGTTACCATGGCCAAAAACAACACCCCAATGTACCGATACTTATCACATTAAAGTTCCTCCGGGCACTTTATGTCACACTTTCCGGAATAACCATAAGGACGTCTGGGTCCAGGCAGGGCCGTACGCATTTCCCCAAACCGCTTTGACGTTGTGGCACCAGCAATGACACAGGGGCCTGGGTCCTCTTCCTTAGTTCCTCCCCCCAGGTCAGGGGCACCAGTACACAGCAAACATGAAAAACAAGTTGAACAACAAATGTTAGTCCTATAAAATTGTAATATCAATACTATTATTGTATTTTCAGTACTGGCCTATCAGTTTCGGAATTTAACTCACTCTAACCCAATATCAGTTACTACAATAAATCCTACTTAGTCCCCTTTACCTATGAGCGGCCTCCCCAGTAATACTGTCGCCCATCCTTCCCCCGTACCCTGTTACACGACACCTCCCATGAGCATTCGCAATGAAAGTTTTTTTACCCAGGATTGTAAAGCCTATATTTCATTTCCCAAATCCGCTTTGTCCACATTCTCACCAGTACTAATGTGAAACGCCTACACAAGTTTCGTTAATCAAGCTAACAAGACTAGGTCCAAAATATTAAAGAGAAACACAGTGCAAGCTATAAATAGCTCACACCTGAGAAATTATACACACAAGCGTACCCACTCAACCGAAACGTAAACAGTACACCTGTATAAATTCCACAACCACAGGGATTCGTCACACCGCGTAGTAAATAAACGAGTAAGTCAACAATCAGAAATTCAATTAATTAGTTAATTAGGGTCCCGCCGGAGGTTCCAAATTGTAACGACTTGTTTCGCTACGACCGTAGTCATTAGCGTAGAGTAAGAATGATACAATTAATTTGTTTTGCCCTGGGTTCGACTGTCGCGTTAGCTTGCAGATTCCTATGTCTCGCTACAATATTCAAAGGTACCAGTGAGTATGGACAATGGACGACATCAAATTCATTTTACAGTTTATTAATATTTAACATGTGTAAAGGCGACAACAAGAAAATACCCGCGTGGCTCAGTGGGAAGTAGTGTGTAATGGACAGTTTTGCTGCTAATATTTTCACGTTTTCGCTATCAGAATTAACTCCTACCCATCAATGAAAGACCGAGCACGTGGCGCTACACACCGGGCCGATTATCGATAGTTTAACCTCCAATTTCACAAACACCGTTCTCCAGCGAAGATTCACAAAATATCTCCTTAACGGTTAACCCCGAAACTCAACACAGGAGGCTCCCACTCTTTTCCAGCCTACCAACGGCTCTCAACTCATGAGTGAAGACTTTTAAATACTATCGAAACCCGTCTAAAAGCGTCCAACATTGCACAATTTCACAAGTATTTCAAACTCAAAAATATAGCAAAAATATCGACTGACAGCGAAAAATACACACACAGTAATGTTAATGCATTTCCATACTATACGATAACAGCAAATTAGGGAAAGGATGGGCGACAAATATATAACAAGAGATCCCAGAGGGATCTTGGCGCCCACCAAAGAATGATCTATGTCTGACAATGGAAAGAGGGATCTTTTCTCTGCTTTTCAAACTTTTGCAAACATACTACATATAAAATTTGAGACAGATCGCTTCAGTACTTTCTGAGAAATAGCAGTAACAAACTTCAACTATCAAAATCCAAGATGGCTCCTTGGCGGCCATCTTGTTAATCGATCAGTCCCAAATCGAAATATGCACAACTAGGGCCCTAGGGGAACCTATATATGAAATTTGAGACAGATTCATTCAATACTTTTTGAGAAATAGCGGTAACAAACTTTAACTATCAAAATCCAAGATGGCAGCCTGGCGGCCATTTTGTTGACCGATCGATCCAAAAACGCATTATGCACAACTAGAGCCCTAGGGGAACCTACATATGAAATTTGAGAAAGATCCCTTCAGTACTTTCTGAGAAATAGCGATAACAATCTTTAACTATCAAAATCCAAGATGGCTGCCTAGCGGCCATCTTGTTGACCGATCGATCCAAAAACGCATTATGCACAACTACAGCCCTAGGGGAACCTACATATGAAATTTGAGAAAGATCCCTTCAGTACTTTCTGAGAAATAGGGATAACAAACTTTAACTATCAAATTCCAAGATGGCTGCCTGGCGGCCATCTTGTTGACCGATTGGTCCCAAAATGCAATATGCACAACTAGGGCCTTAGGGGAACCTACATATGAAATTTGAGAAAGATCCCTTCAGTGCTTTCTGAGAAATAGCGATAACAAACTTTAAGTATCAAAATCCAAGATGGCTGCCTGGCGGCCATCTTGTTGACCGATTGGTCCCAAAATGCAATATGCACAACTAAGGCCCTAGGGGAACCTACATATGATATGTGAGACAGATCCCTTCAGTACTTTCTGAGAAATAGCGATAACAAGAATTGTTAACGGACGGACGGAAGGACGGACGGAAGGACGGACGGAAGGACGGACGGAAGGACGGACGACGGACCACGGACAAAAAGCGATTTGAATAGCCCACCATCTGATGATGGTGGGCTAAAAATTACATGGGATTCAAAAACACAACCCTCACCTCTCAAGGCCCGGTAGAAAACTGAAAGTCTCTGCGCAGTCCCGAGATCTCGAGCACAGCAAAATCCCGTCAAAGTCTCGGTTAATATAATTTCCGGAAAATATAGCAACGAAGCGCACCGCAGCTTCGTTACAGATCTTTTCTCTGCTTTTCAAGCTTTTACTACATATTACTACACATGAAATTTGAGAAAGATCCTTTGACTACTTTCTGAGATATATAACAGTAACAAATTTCAATTATCAAAATCAAAGATGGCTACCTGTCGGCCATCTTATTCACAGATTGGTCCTAAAATGCAATATGCACAACTAGACCCATAGAATGCACATACAATTTGAGACAGATCCCTTCAGTACATTCTTAGACATAGCGGAAAAAAACTTCAATTGTCAAAATCCAAGATGGCGTCCTGTTTGCCATCTTGTTCAGCGATCGGTACCAAAATGCAATATGCATAACCAGGGACCTAGGGGAACCTACACATGAAATTTGAGACAGATCCCTTCAGTACTTTCTAAGAAATAGTGGTAACAAGCTTCAACTATCAAAATCCAAGATGGCGTCTTGTCGGCCATCTTGTTCATCAATTGGTCCCAAAATGCAATATGCATAACTAGGCCCCTAGGGGAACCTGCACATGCAATTTGAGACAGATCCCTTCAGTGCTTTCTGAGAAATAGCTGTAACAAACTTCAATTGTCAAAATCCAAGATGGCGGCCTGTCGGCCATCTTGTTTATCGATCGGTCCCAAAATGCAATATGCACAACTAGGGCCCTAGGCAAATCTGTACATGAATTTTAAGAAGAATTCTTTTGGTACTTTCTGAGAAATAGCGGTAACAAACTTTAAACTATCAAAATCCAAGATGGCAGCCTGTCGGCCATCTTGTTCACCGATTGGTCCCAAAATGCAGTATGCACAACTAGGGCCCTAGGGGAACCTACATGTGAAATTTGAGAAAGATCCCTCCAATACATTCTGAGAAATAGCGGTAACAAACTTTAACTATCAAAATCCAAGATGGCTGCCTGGCGGCCATTTTGTTGACCGATTGGTCCCAAAATACAAAATGCAAAACTAGGGCCCTAGGGGAGCCTACATATGAAATTTGAGAAACATCCCTTCAGTACTTTCTGAGAAATAGCGGTAACAAGAATTGTTAACGGACGGAAGGATGGACGGACGGAAGGACGGACGACGGACCACGGACAAAAAGCGATTTGAATAGCCCACCATCTGTTGATGGTGGGCTAAAAATGCAGTCAAAATCAATTATCATGGCTGAATAATGCGCATGACAACTGTTTAACACTAAAGATATATATTTAAGTACAAGGTCAAAGTGTGTCACAAAAACAAACCAATACATTTTACAGTATTAATGCTTCATATGCAGATAACATTTTGTTTACTTGAGCCTATGTCACAGTATTGAAAGCAGTTTCCAAAATGTAATGTTAAATACTCACCGTCATTTACAGAAATTCTCTGGAATTGGTCTGAAAATAGATTAATTCCCATTCATCAATTAACAAATTGCAATAAAACTGGTACTGTTTGCAAATGCGCCAATATATTTCCCACGTTAGTAGAAAGGAGTATATATTCTTGTTAATGGTTGGATTTTTACCAGATCCTAATCCTACTGTTAATGGCTGGCATTTTTATGTTATACAAAACATATCATATATGTGTATGTTGTCTTGAAAATATACTTTTAATGACTCCTTACGTTTGATTGTACGTTTCCTCTTGGCTCTTGTTGGCAGTTTCTTAAGAAGAGGTTCAGTGGACAATTTTCGTTTTTTGGATGGTCTCTTTGGAGGAATATTCTCCAACAGCAATGAACCAATGGCAGGGCAACCTTCTCGGAGTTGCTCTGATGCAGAGGACAGATGTTTTCTTGCCTCTTCCATAGCCTGAACGGAATCAGCAATGTACGTGAGATTGTATAAATCTTTCAAGATTTCCCTGACCTTCCTGGCAGAGTCAGAAAGAGAAGGACCTTGCGGCTGCTGTGGCTCTGTGATGGTGTTATCTAGGTCTTTACAAGGTGCACATGCTGTTGTAGAATGCTCCACTTCTTGTATGTTAAAAAGTTGATCTTTCGGCAGCTTGACACAATCCTCATCAATGATAAAATGAGGATTGTTCATGTAGAAGTTTGGCAAAGAGTTCCATGTGATGTTATTGATGTGGCATATCAAAGCACAGAAATGCTTACAGGGGAAATGTGTTTTCTTGAATGCCCTACAGTCACAAGATGGCATGGTGTGACTGGATTCATCACCTAGCTTAATACGATAGAAGTGAGACTGGCGGTTAGATGACTGCACTAGAAACTCTTTCTCAGTTACCATTGTGACCATGTCTGAAGTGATGTCCGAACATCTAACCGTTGCTTCACGAATATGTTGTACAAGGTATTTGGGCCGGTTATGAAGCTCTTTTGGAACAGAGCCTGATGGTTCCCTCCAACCAGCTGACATTGTGACATTGCTCTCCAGGTACCTGGGGAAAATGTAATTATTTACCAGTAAAAATTTGTTAAATTTGAAAATAAAGTGGATTGCATCACTGATTGAATCGAAATATCTCCCTTATATACAATAGAATGTAAACATCAAGTATGATATATAAATCATTTAAGTATTGGTTGTCATATTTCGACATGCATTGGGTGTTCTAGCATAGCCAATGCTAGTAACATTGGTATGTTACACACCAATGCATGTCAAATGTATGACAACCAATGCTTATATTTACATTTAAATACACTCATTCCCACTATAACAAGAGATCCCAGAGGGATCTTGGCGCCCACCAAAGAATGATCTATATCTGACAAAGGAAAGATGGATCTTTTCTCTACTTTTTAAACTTTTTCAAACATACTTCATATAAAATTTGAGACAGATCGCTTCAGTACCTTTTGAGAAATAGCGGTAACAAACTTCAACTATCAAAATCCAAGATGACTCCTTGGCGGCCATCTTGTTGATCAATCGGTCCCAAATCACAATATGCACAACTAGGGCCCTAGGGGAACCTACATGTGAAATTTGATAAAGATCCATTCAATACTTTCTGAGAGAAATAGCGATAACAAACTTTGAATATCAAAATCCAAGATGGCTGCCTGGCAGCAATCTTGTTGACCGATCGGTCCCAAATCACAATATGCACAACTAGGGCCCTAGGGGAACCTACATATTAAATTTGAGAAAGATCCCTTCAGCACTTTTTGAGAAATAGGGATATCAAACCTTAACTATCACAAGAGACCCCAGAGGGATCTTGGCGTCCACCAAAGAATTATCTATATCTGACAAAGGAAAGAGGGATGTTTCCTCTACTTTTTAAACTTTTTCAAACATACTACATATAACATTTGAGACAGATCGCTTCAGTACCTTCTGAGAAATAGCGATAACAAACTTTGAATATCAAAATCCAAGATGGCTGCCTGGCAGCAATCTTGTTGACCGATTGGTCACAAATCACAATATGCACAACTAGGTCCCTAGGAGAACATACATATGAAATTTGAGACAGATCCCTTCAGTACTTTCTGAGAAATAGCGATAACAAACTTTGAATAACAAAATCCAAGATGGCGGCCTGGCGGCCATCTTGTTCACCGATTGGTCCAAAAATGCAATATGCACAACTAGGGCCCTAGGGGAACCTACAAATTAAATTTGAGAAAGATCCCTTCAGCACTTTTTGAGAATTAGAGGTTATTATATAACAATTTTGATATCGCACCATTTAACAGCCCGAAACCGCCATATCAGCCCAAGGGCCGCATCATCATATCATAACCTTTTCCCCCCCCCCCCCCCCCCCCCCCCCCCCCCCCCCCCCCCGTTCCCCAGGACGGGGGGGCAAACATGTCTTTTTGCCCCCCTATTTTCGCCGACTGAAATTTTCTAAAAATGCTTATTTGAAAGAAAAAAGGGTCCTCCTGCACATTTTTCGTACTTCATTCAAGAAAATTTTCCGCTGTGCGGCGCATTTCCTAAAACGTTCAAGCACATAATGTCAAACCTTAAATAGTAAAAATTCAATACACACGAACTAGACTAAAATGTCCATCAAGGTATTATATGTACTATTTAAAAAAATGTCTCTTAAAAGATCAATTTGTTTATATGTCGAGACAATTAATTCATTTTTTTATGTTACACAACAATGTGCCGATGGTGTGAAGCCGGTATATTCAGATCGAGTAGGGTTGCATAATGTTATGGCGACACAATTATCATTTCTAAATGCAGGTAGCTTTAAATCGAAAAATTACCATGTTAAGAACGATTTATAATAATTAAAATACCTCGTAAAACTCATCTCAGCCATTCTAAATCGTAATTTTTTTGCCGGGGGAGACCCCCGGACCCCCCCTAACACCAAATTCCCGCACCTTGGAGCGCTAGTAAATTCATCAAAATGCATCGTAAAACTTATCTAAGCCATTCTAAATCTAAAACCCCCCAAACATCAAAATCTCACACTTTCGGGCGCTCGCAAATTCATCAAAACTCATTTAAGCTATTCTAAATCGTAATATTTTCCCGGGGGAGGCCCCGGACCCCACAAACACCAAAATCTCACGCTTTCGGGCACTCGTAAAATCATCAAAATACATTGTAAAACTCATCTCAGCCATTTTAAATTTCAATATTTTTTCCCGGGGGTCACCCTCAGACCCATAAAACACCAAAATCTCGCACCTTCGACGCTCACACGCCAATTTAGCCAATTTACATATTCGTTATTTTCCTTTTAGTGACCCCACTGCTTATAAACGTGTACAAGGATTAAATTTAATGAGATATGAAAAATGTACATAAAGCATATATGGTTGGGAGTTGAATGAATCTCCTCCTGTAGGTGCGGGGGGGGGGAGTTACAAAATATTGAGGACCTTTGCCCCCCCATTACGTTTCATCTTCCTACACAACTGTGACCGATATTCCACTGGTCATCATGTAGGTCAATTTGATGTTGAAACAGTGGGAAAACTTCATTACATGTACATGTAGATCTATATGTTTTTAACAAATACATAATCCCCGGTTAAATGAACGAGTTGAAACACAAATTTTAAGCAAAATTAACAAGATCCTATTGAAGGCTAACTATATCACTTAAAACAAAATGATAATGTTCAACAAATTCCGGCAAAGCGGGTTCATTTTCAGAATGATCAGTTTTACAACGGACAGGAATTATGAATTCGACGGGAAAATTAAACTACTCGTATTAAACTGTCTTAATTTATTCCTGTGTCTCTTCTTGTTGACAAACGCATGTCGTTGATTTATGTCGTTGATTTTATTTATACCGAATACATTCTTTTTGTGTTATAATTATGTGAATTGCGATGCTTTGTTTTCGGCACAGTGGACATTTTAACTCATTTCAACCTGATCTTAGTTAAGACAATATCTCCAGTAAAATCAATATGAAATATGAGACCATTTCTGATTTCTGATATCTTTCTCAATACCTTTATCCGAGAGCTATTTTGAAATTGAAAATTGTATCCGTTATTCAACTTATCGTCTGTAGGAAACTGAATGGAAGCGGCAACTCTAAAATCCGGACTGAAAACCCCGGATGACGTGATATCAGCCCGGGCCGATAACTGATATCAGCCCGGTCAGCCCAGGCTGATATCAAATTATGACGTCATAATGTGATATCAGCCCGGGCGCTGATATGACGGCACGGACAGCACTAGTATCGCATGGGCAAAACGTTCATTATCAAAAACAAAAGTGTGATAAATAGGGATATCACCTGGCGGCCATCTTATTTTTCCTATCAGCCTCAAAATCTGTATGGCACAACTAGGGACCAAGGGTAACCTCCATGTGAAGTTTGAACAAAATTCCTCCAGTAGTTCTCAAGATATATCGATAACAAACTTCAACTGCCAAAATCAAAGATGGCTGCCTGGCGGCCATCTTGTTTTTCCGATCAGCCTCAAAATCTGTATGGCACAACTAGGGACCAAGGGTATCCTCCATGTGAAGTTTGAACAAAATCCCTTCAGTAGTTCTCAAGAAATATTGATAACAAACTTCAACTGCAAAAATCAAAGATGGCTGCCCGGCGGCCATCTTGTTTTTCCGATCAGCCACAAAATCTGTATGGCACAAATATGGACCAAGGGGACCCTCCATGTGAAGTTTGAACAAAATCCCTGCAGTAGTTTTTAAGAAATAGTGATAACAAGTATTGTTTACGGACAGACGCCGGACGCCGGACGCCGGACGCTGGACGACGGACGCCGGACGACGGACCACGGACGCAGGGCAATTTGAATAGCCCACCATCTGATGATGGTGGGCTAAAAAAGGGTGAAAAATAAATTGTGAAAATAAAAGTTATACGTTTGTTTAGTGAAAAATATAATTTGATGAAACAGCCAATTATTGTATGTATTTATCTATATGTATGATAGAAAAATGTACTGAAAATATTACCAAAATTATAGTAAATTTAACCAATTCTTGTCGAATGACATTGTCACAATCATGCCTACAGGATACGAAATTGCTAAAAATCAACCCAGCCCTGTTAGAGAAAAATACATAGATATACATAATAATATGTTTGAAAATTAAGAAAAAAGAAATGATTTTAGGTGTGGGATCTAATCTAAATAGTTAGTGAGTTTCTATGACAGTGCAGAGGATAGATCTAGAGTGCTGCAAGTTGGAGAAGAACATATTAGAAATCATTAGTTGGATTTTATAGGTCATACACAATATGTCAATTACCATGCATTGTGCTGACATAATGGAATTGGGATATGCAGAGGAGAAATGATATTTACAATCATGCAATGGATATTAGTGTAATAATGTACCAGACACCAAAGCAAAGCTGACACCAACACCAAGCCACACAAAATACTTATACTTACATACCAATAAAATCAATAATTTTTGAGCCTGAATGTGAAGAAAGCAGTTTTGAAATTATTTCATATTCTTATAAAATGATGAAAAACCACAGTTTACCAATCAATAACAAAATAACTAATTTTTTTTTAGAAATATATGCAATGTTTTAAAGTTGATTTACACACGTCATCTTGGAAAATATTAAACCATATTTCAGTTATGTTCACTTAATGAATCAAATGTGTGAAATTTTATACTCATATCATAACATACTTGCGATAGGAATCCACAAAGAAGTCCTCCACGAGCAGAGTCATGAGGCTTGATACAGTCTTCATAGGGAGAGATGACAGGTATTCATATCTAAAAACCTCGTTCTGTGCCTCCACACCATTGTTACTATTGACAACCAGAGTAAGTTCATCCCCTCGGTAGGCCCAGACCCACATCTTCAAATTGATATCAACCGGAATAAATTGTTAAACAAGAAATGTTTGTAAAACCATCATATGAAATGCAAGTAGAATTCTACAAGACGCAACAGGACATCATTTCATATGTTTCATTTCATTTATATTGAATACTATTGCCTTTATATAACCTGGTCATAGATCAAACAACTGCATTCCTTAATGTAATGTCTTGCAGAATGGAATGACATTGCATGTCATTGTCTAGTGTTACAAATAGAGGATATTACATGAGTGGTTATTAATAGAAATGATAACTGAATTTTCGAAATTGTGTCTATATTTAAAAAAGACAGTAGAAATCTGATGTGACTTTTCCATTTGCTGTCAGACAATCATGCAAAGTCATATAAAGATTATGACATTAAAACTTCCTATGATGTCATAATAGTGTCATTACAAATGTGTCTTATGATACTTATGACATGGTCGTATAACATTGCTATAGAAAGGCCAGTTATACGATAAATAGCAAATTAAATGTAATATGATTTGTAGATTTTTACTTTACCTTGTGTTTGTCATTTGCAAGCCACTGTCCATTGATGTAATTTTGTAGCTTTGGTTGGGTTTTCCAAACCTGGCTTTCATGAAGACGTGTCAAATTTTGTTGAAATTCATCTTCAGTGAAAGACTCTGCAACAGCCTGCAAAATAGCAAGGTCATTCGTTTAAACAAACTTTGTAGTCCTTCATGCCGACACATGACTGGCCCAATATCAGGACTCTGAACCTCGTAGTTATTCACAAGCTCAAAAGATTTTAGCCATATTAAACATAGCTGCAATATTGTAGCTCAAAAGGCTTTTAGACAGAAAATGGTGTCGTCTTTAGAGCTACAATTGGTGCCTATTACTGCTAATGGAGCAAAGTAATGATTATACAAACCATTATAAAACTTGCATTTTATCATACTTTTTTGATATCGCTTACCTACTAGGGAATAAAACTGAACTATATAAAATATCAAATTCTCATCGATCATTATTTTTTTTATATAATACATGTGAAGGTCTTTCTGAAGGGAATTTATACGGCAAGTCCACAAGCTGTCAATTTTATGTCTTGTGAGCGGCACTGTATATATTAAGATTGGTAGTTATGTTTGTTTTAGACAAAAATAATATGTAAATGCATGTATACGCTTAAAATAATTGGAAACCTACAAAAAAGTATAGAAAATTGTGCCCGAGTGATTTTCGAAGGCAGTGCTCCACTACGACACATAGGGACCAATTCGTACCCGGCCGAAAGGTATAGTTACGGCCGGGTACGTATATTCGTTCTACATGTGAACTTGAATGGGGGTCAAGGTCATTCCGTTCAACAATTTTGGTAGCCCTTCATCCCAGCATGCTACAGGTCAAATATCAGTACCCTAGACCTTTCTGTTATTGAGAAGAAGTCTCTTATGACGACTGACGATGTATGATGAAGATAGGTCATTCTGAAGTCACATATGTAGATTTTTGTCTCTGCAAAATTATAGTATGAGTACAATGAGGGGGAAATATCATCATGACCAGGCCCCAGGATCATGAAACAGTCTTAGACTTAATATTTTGCTTAGCCAATCAAGAATGATGTAACCTTTCATATATTTTTACGTATTATAGCTAAAATAAAGTTTGATGTGGTATAAAATGTACTTTTGATTATTTTATTTATGATAACATGAGGAACTATATTACATTTGGAAAACATTACATAATTTGCATAATGTAGTCACGATATGTAAAGTCGAGAAGCGTTCCGAGAGAAAAATGAACATGGCGGTGACGGTTAAAGTAAGTGAGCTACACGATGTTTAAATGCAGTTTCTACAAAGTACGGGTCATGCCATCTCCAAAGGAGATTGTGGATGAACACAGTTATGGGTACTGTTTACCACCACAAGCGTAGATTTTGTGATTTTGGCTTGTTTTTTGAGGTGCCCAATAGAGCCGAGACAGCATTTCGACCGGACAGGGAATTGTCTACCTAGCATATTTTTCGTAAATTTCCCAATTCATCAAGCCATAACTTCGTCAATACTTGGCCAATTTTGTTCATCAAGCACTCAATGGAAAGATAAATTATTTCCCTTTAAGGTAAGATATCCGTCAATGTTGTATAGAACCCATTTGTTAACATAATCACAGTTTTAAAAAAATAGGTCTGTTTTTCTCGACCGCCGAGTTCATACCCTTGATACTATAATATATATATGTATACTCTTGGTTAAAAATTTTCGTGCCAGGTCCCTGTGCTTCAGATTGTTTCATGATCTTGGAGCCTGATGACCTAAAAACTTACGTTTAGAAGATTGGATGTCTGCTCCTGGCTAGTAACACCATGCTTTGATGCAATCAACCACCTGTGCCAAGCTTGTTTCCGATGGAAGTCACATATGTAGATTTTCGACTCTGCAAATTTATAGTACAATGAATGGGATATATCAGATACATTTCAGGTATACACGTATCAGGTACATGTATGATTTCAGCAATTCACTAATTCAGCTATATTGTACAGTTAAAGAATGGGTGTGAGGGATATAGCAAGTATATATATATTTGTATGGTCAATGTACATAGCCTTTATTAAAACACACATTTGGAATAAAAACAAATTCAACATCAACTGCTTTGCAGATTATTCAATTTGTTTCAAGAGCAACTCAATTCATCACGCCATGAAATCGACCAAAGCAAGATTCAATTCCTATATTTCAATTCAATACTAGCGCATTATGAAGATTGTCTGCAAAGCTCTGGAATCTATATAGACCCTAGATGCCATAGGAAGATAGTTTAATGCTTAAATAAGATATCACTTACCAGGGAACACACTGTGAATAGCATTGGCTTCTACCTCTGAGGAGTCTATCATAAATCCTTTACAGGTCCATGCTGAGTTGTTATCTTTGATGACTTGCAAAGCTTCAGCAACAGAGCTGGAGTCCTCCCTCTCGGTGATAAAAGCTCCCACAACACAAAACCCACCATTGGTCTGCACACAAAGGAAAAACAATGGCAAAGCATACTTAGTTGTTCTGTATGTGGCATCCAGATACACCAGCTCGTTTCCATATCTAGCAAGTAAATTTCTCTGCCATTTAGACTGGTATATAACCAGGAGAGACTCTTCCTCATTGACCATAAGGCAACCATCATCCTCTTCAGAGTCGTCATCTATGACAGGGCGCTTTACAATGGAAGATTTACGAAAAGTCTACGAGTCATCAGGGTGGTCTTCTTGCCAGACATGTATTTTCTCGGCCAAGTCCTCCTGGTCTATCAGACTGTGTAGTGTTTTACGCCTCTGACGGTACATTATCTTCCTCAGATCCTCCCTGCTTGGATAAAACCTTCGGTTGATGGCTCTGGGCATCTCCCGCTCCCTGAACAGATCTTTGATGAATATCTTCAGGTGTCGGTGCATTTCTTTTGGGCTATAAACACCATCATTGACAAGCGTCCAGATTTTCCTGAGAACTCGTTCATCAATAGGAGTCAGATAGGACCAGAATACAAGGTGTAGAGTGTATATCTGGTTGTATCTGTTGTGGTTTAGTAAATGACAACAGATAGGACCAGAATACAAGGTGTTGGGTGTATATCTGGTTGTATCTGTTGTGGTTTAGTAAATGACAACAGATAGGACCAGAATACAAGGTGTAGGGTGTATATCTGGTTGTATCTGTTGTGGTTTAGTAAATGACAACAGATAGGACCAGAATACAAGGTGTAGAGTGTATATCTGGTTGTATCTGTTGTGGTTTAGTGATTGACAACAGATAGGACCAGAATACAAGGTGTTGGGTGTATATCTGGTTGTATCTGTTGTGGTTTAGTAAATGACAACAGATAGGACCAGAATACAAGGTGTAGGGTGTATATCTGGTTGTATCTGTTGTGGTTTAGTAAATGACAACAGATAGGACCAGAATACAAGGTGTAGAGTGTATATCTGGTTGTATCTGTTGTGGTTTAGTAAATGACAACAGATAGGACCAGAATACAAGGTGTAGAGTGTATATCTGGTTGTATCTGTTGTGGTTTAGTAAATGACAACAGATAGGACCAGAATACAAGGTGTAGAGTGTATATCTGGTTGTATCTGTTGTGGTTTAGTAAATGACAACAGATAGGACCAGAATACAAGGTGTTGGGTGTATATCTGGTTGTATCTGTTGTGGTTTAGTAAATGACAACAGATAGGACCAGAATACAAGGTGTAGAGTGTATATCTGGTTGTATCTGTTGTGGTTTAGTAAATGACAACAGATAGGACCAGAATACAAGTGTGTAGAGTGTATATCTGGTTGTATCTGTTGTGGTTTAGTAAATGACAACAGATAGGACCAGAATACAAGGTGTAGAGTGTATATCTGGTTGTATCTGTTGTGGTTTAGTAAATGACAACAGATAGGACCAGAATACAAGGTGTAGAGAGTATATCTGGTTGTATCTGTTGTGGTTTAGTAAATGACAACAGATAGGACCAGAATACAAGGTGTAGAGTGTATATCTGGTTGTATCTGTTGTGGTTTAGTAAATGACAACAGATAGGACCAGAATACAAGGTGTAGAGTGTATATCTGGTTGTATCTGTTGTGGTTTAGTAAATGACAACAGATAGGACCAGAATACAAGGTGTAGAGTGTATATCTGGTTGTATCTGTTGTGGTTTAGTAAATGACAACAGATAGGACCAGAATACAAGGTGTAGAGTGTATATCTGGTTGTATCTGTTGTGGTTTAGTAAATGACAACAGATAGGACCAGAATACAAGGTGTAGAGTGTATATCTGGTTGTATCTGTTGTGGTTTAGTAAATGACAACAGATAGGACCAGAATACAAGGTGTAGAGTGTATATCTGGTTGTATCTGTTGTGGTTTAGTAAACGACAACAGATAGGAGACCAGAATACAAGGTGTAGAGTGTATATCTGGTTGTATCTGTTGTGGTTTAGTAAATGACAACAGATAGGACCAGAATACAAGGTGTAGAGTGTATATCTGGTTGTATCTGTTGTGGTTTAGTAAATGACAACAGATAGGACCAGAATACAAGGTGTAGAGTGTATATCTGGTTGTATCTGTTGTGGTTTAGTAAATGACAACAGATAGGACCAGAATACAAGGTGTAGAGTGTATATCTGGTTGTATCTGTTGTGGTTTAGTAAATGACAACAGATAGGACCAGAATACAAGGTGTAGAGTGTATATCTGGTTGTATCTGTTGTGGTTTAGTAAATGACAACAGATAGGACCAGAATACAAGGTGTAGAGTGTATATCTGGTTGTATCTGTTGTGGTTTAGTAAATGACAACAGATAGGACCAGAATACAAGGTGTAGAGTGTATATCTGGTTGTATCTGTTGTGGTTTATAAATGACAACAGATAGGACCAGAATACAAGGTGTAGAGTGTATATCTGGTTGTATCTGTTGTGGTTTAGTAAATGACAACAGATAGGACCAGAATACAAGGTGTAGAGTGTATATCTGGTTGTATCTGTTGTGGTTTAGTAAACGACAACAGATAAGACCAGAATACAAGGTGTGTAGAGTGTATATCTGGTTGTATCTGTTGTGGTTTAGTAAATGACAACAGATAGGACCAGAATACAAGGTGTAGAGTGTATATCTGGTTGTATCTGTTGTGGTTTAGTAAATGACAACAGATAGGACCAGAATACAAGGTGTAGAGTGTATATCTGGTTGTATCTGTTGTGGTTTAGTAAATGACAACAGATAGGACCAGAATACAAGGTGTAGAGTGTATATCTGGTTGTATCTGTTGTGGTTTAGTAAATGACAACAGATAGGACCAGAATACAAGGTGTAGAGTGTATATCTGGTTGTATCTGTTGTGGTTTAGTAAATGACAACAGATAGGACCAGAATACAAGGTGTAGAGTGTATATCTGGTTGTATCTGTTGTGGTTTAGTAAATGACAACAGATAGGACCAAAATACAAGGTGTAGAGTGTATATCTGGTTGTATCTGTTGTGGTTTAGTAAATGACAACAGATAGGACCAGAATACAAGGTGTAGAGTGTATATCTGGTTGTATCTGTTGTGGTTTAGTAAATGACAACAGATAGGACCAGAATACAAGGTGTAGAGTGTATATCTGGTTGTATCTGTTGTGGTTTAGTAAATGACAACAGATAGGACCAGAATACAAGGTGTAGAGTGTATATCTGGTTGTATCTGTTGTGGTTTAGTAAATGACAACAGATAGGACCAGAATACAAAGTGTTGGGTGTATATCTGGTTGTATCTGTTGTGGTTTAGTAAATGACAACAGATAGGACCAGAATACAAGGTGTAGAGTGTATATCTGGTTGTATCTGTTGTGGTTTAGTAAATGACAACAGATAGGACCAGAATACAAGGTGTAGAGTGTATATCTGGTTGTATCTGTTGTGGTTTAGTAAATGACAACAGATAGGACCAGAATACAAGGTGTAGAGTGTATATCTGGTTGTATCTGTTGTGGTTTAGTAAATGACAACAGATAGGACCAGAATACAAGGTGTAGAGTGTATATCTGGTTGTATCTGTTGTGGTTTAGTAAATGACAACAGATAGGACCAGAATACAAGGTGTAGAGTGTATATCTGGTTGTATCTGTTGTGGTTTAGTAAATGACAACAGATAGGACCAGAATACAAGGTGTTGGGTGTATATCTGGTTGTATCTGTTGTGGTTTAGTAAATGACAACAGATAGGACCAGAATACAAGGTGTAGAGTGTATATCTGGTTGTATCTGTTGTGGTTTAGTAAATGACAACAGATAGGACCAGAATACAAGGTGTAGAGTGTATATCTGGTTGTATCTGTTGTGGTTTAGTAAATGACAACAGATAGGACCAGAATACAAGGTGTAGAGTGTATATCTGGTTGTATCTGTTGTGGTTTAGTAAATGACAACAGATAGGACCAGAATACAAGGTGTAGAGTGTATATCTGGTTGTATCTGTTGTGGTTTAGTAAATGACAACAGATAGGACCAGAATACAAGGTGTAGAGTGTATATCTGGTTGTATCTGTTGTGGTTTAGTAAATGACAACAGATAGGACCAGAATACAAGGTGTTGGGTGTATATCTGGTTGTATCTGTTGTGGTTTAGTAAATGACAACAGATAGGACCAGACTACAAGGTGTGGAGAGTGTATATCTGGTTGTATCTGTTGTGGTTTAGTAAATGACAACAGATAGGACCAGAATACAAGGTGTAGAGTGTATATCTGGTTGTATCTGTTGTGGTTTAGTAAATGACAACAGATAGGACCAGAATACAAGGTGTAGAGTGTATATCTGGTTGTATCTGTTGTGGTTTAGTAAATGACAACAGATAGGACCAGAATACAAGGTGTAGAGTGTATATCTGGTTGTATCTGTTGTGGTTTAGTAAATGACAACAGATAGGACCAGAATACAAGGTGTAGAGTGTATATCTGGTTGTATCTGTTGTGGTTTAGTAAACGACAACAGATAAGACCAGAATACAAGGTGTGTAGAGTGTATATCTGGTTGTATCTGTTGTGGTTTAGTAAATGACAACAGATAGGACCAGAATACAAGGTGTAGAGTGTATATCTGGTTGTATCTGTTGTGGTTTAGTAAATGACAACAGATAGGACCAGAATACAAGGTGTAGAGTGTATATCTGGTTGTATCTGTTGTGGTTTAGTAAATGACAACAGATAGGACCAGAATACAATTGCAAGGTGTAGAGTGTATATCTGGTTGTATCTGTTGTGGTTTAGTAAATGACAACAGATAGGACCAGAATACAAGGTGTAGGGTGTATATCTGGTTGTATCTGTTGTGGTTTAGTAAATGACAACAGATAGGACCAGAATAAAAGGTGTAGAGTGTATATCTGGTTGTATCTGTTGTGGTTTAGTAAATGACAACAGATAGGACCAGAATACAAGGTGTAGAGTGTATATCTGGTTGTATCTGTTGTGGTTTAGTAAATGACAACAGATAGGACCAGAATACAAGGTGTAGAGTGTATATCTGGTTGTATCTGTTGTGGTTTAGTAAATGACAACAGATAGGACCCGAATACAAGGTGTAGGGTGTATATCTGGTTGTATCTGTTGTGGTTTAGTAAATGACAACAGATAGGACCAGAATACAAGGTGTAGAGTGTATATCTGGTTGTATCTGTTGTGGTTTAGTAAATGACAACAGATAGGACCAGAATACAAGGTGTAGAGTGTATATCTGGTTGTATCTGTTGTGGTTTAGTAAATGACAACAGATAGGACCAGAATACAAGGTGTAGAGTGTATATCTGGTTGTATCTGTTGTGGTTTAGTAAATGACAACAGATAGGACCAGAATACAAGGTGTAGAGGTATATCTGGTTGTATCTGTTGTGGTTTAGTAAATGACAACAGATAGGACCAGAATACAAGGTGTAGAGTGTATATCTGGTTGTATCTGTTGTGGTTTAGTAAATGACAACAGATAGGACCAGAATACAAGGTGTAGAGTGTATATCTGGTTGTATCTGTTGTGGTTTAGTAAATGACAACAGATAGGACCAGAATACAAGGTGTAGAGTGTATATCTGGTTGTATCTGTTGTGGTTTAGTAAATGACAACAGATAGGACCAGAATACAAGGTGTAGAGTGTATATCTGGTTGTATCTGTTGTGGTTTAGTAAATGACAACAGATAGGACCAGAATACAAGGTGTAGAGTGTATATCTGGTTGTATCTGTTGTGGTTTAGTAAATGACAACAGATAGGACCAGAATACAAGGTGTAGAGTGTATATCTGGTTGTATCTGTTGTGGTTTAGTAAATGACAACAGATAGGACCAGAATACAAGGTGTTGGGTGTATATCTGGTTGTATCTGTTGTGGTTTAGTAAATGACAACAGATAGGACCAGAATACAAGGTGTAGAGTGTATATCTGGTTGTATCTGTTGTGGTTTAGTAAATGACAACAGATAGGACCAGAATACAAGGTGTAGAGTGTATATCTGGTTGTATCTGTTGTGGTTTAGTAAATGACAACAGATAGGACCAGAATACAAGGTGTAGAGTGTATATCTGGTTGTATCTGTTGTGGTTTAGTAAATGACAACAGATAGGACCAGAATACAAGGTGTAGAGTGTATATCTGGTTGTATCTGTTGTGGTTTAGTAAATGACAACAGATAGGACCAGAATACAAGGTGTTGGGTGTATATCTGGTTGTATCTGTTGTGGTTTAGTAAATGACAACAGATAGGACCAGAATACAAGGTGTAGAGTGTATATCTGGTTGTATCTGTTGTGGTTTAGTAAATGACAACAGATAGGACCAGAATACAAGGTGTAGAGTGTATATCTGGTTGTATCTGTTGTGGTTTAGTAAATGACAACAGATAGGACCAGAATACAAGGTGTTGGGTGTATATCTGGTTGTATCTGTTGTGGTTTAGTAAATGACAACAGATAGGACCAGAATACAAGGTGTAGAGTGTATATCTGGTTGTATCTGTTGTGGTTTAGTAAATGACAACAGATAGGACCAGAATACAAGGTGTAGAGTGTATATCTGGTTGTATCTGTTGTGGTTTAGTAAATGACAACAGATAGGACCAGAATACAAGGTGTAGAGTGTATATCTGGTTGTATCTGTTGTGGTTTAGTAAACGACAACAGATAAGACCAGAATACAAGGTGTGTAGAGTGTATATCTGGTTGTATCTGTTGTGGTTTAGTAAATGACAACAGATAGGACCAGAATACAAGGTGTAGAGTGTATATCTGGTTGTATCTGTTGTGGTTTAGTAAATGACAACAGATAGGACCAGAATACAAGGTGTAGAGTGTATATCTGGTTGTATCTGTTTGTGTGGTTTAGTAAACGACAACAGATAAGACCAGAATACAAGGTGTGTAGAGTGTATATCTGGTTGTATCTGTTGTGGTTTAGTAAATGACAACAGATAGGACCAGAATACAAGGTGTAGAGTGTATATCTGGTTGTATCTGTTGTGGTTTAGTAAATGACAACAGATAGGACCAGAATACAAGGTGTAGAGTGTATATCTGGTTGTATCTGTTGTGGTTTAGTAAATGACAACAGATAGGACCAGAATACAAGGTGTAGAGTGTATATCTGGTTGTATCTGTTGTGGTTTAGTAAATGACAACAGATAGGACCAGAATACAAGGTGTAGAGTGTATATCTGGTTGTATCTGTTGTGGTTTAGTAAATGACAACAGATAGGACCAGAATACAAGGTGTAGGGTGTATATCTGGTTGTATCTGTTGTGGTTTAGTAAATGACAACAGATAGGACCAGAATACAAGGTGTAGAGTGTATATCTGGTTGTATCTGTTGTGGTTTAGTAAATGACAACAGATAGGACCGAAATACAAGGTGTAGAGTGTATATCTGGTTGTATCTGTTGTGGTTTAGTAAATGACAACAGATAGGACCAGAATACAAGGTGTAGAGTGTATATCTGGTTGTATCTGTTGTGGTTTAGTAAATGACAACAGATAGGACCAGAATACAAGGTGTGGGTATATCTGGTTGTATCTGTTGTGTTTAGTAAATGAAACGATAGACAAATACAGGTGTGGTGTATCTGGTTGTATCTGTTGTGGTTTAGTAAATGACAACAGATAGGACCAGAATACAAGGGTGTAGAGTGTATATCTGGTTGTATCTGTTGTGGTTTAGTAAATGACAACAGATAGGACCAGAATACAAGGTGTAGAGTGTATATCTGGTTGTATCTGTTGTGGTTTAGTAAATGACAACAGATAGGACCAGAATACAAGGTGTAGAGTGTATATCTGGTTGTATATCTGTTGTGGTTTAGTAAATGACAACAGATAGGACCAGAATACAAGGTGTGGAGAGTGTATATCTGGTTGTATCTGTTGTGGTTTAGTAAATGACAACAGATAGGACCAGAATACAAGGTGTAGAGTGTATATCTGGTTGTATCTGTTGTGGTTTAGTAAATGACAACAGATAGGACCAGAATACAAGGTGTAGAGTGTATATCTGGTTGTATCTGTTGTGGTTTAGTAAATGACAACAGATAGGACCAGAATACAAGGTGTAGAGTGTATATCTGGTTGTATCTGTTGTGGTTTAGTAAATGACAACAGATAGGACCAGAATACAAGGGTGTAGAGTGTATATCTATCTGGTTGTATCTGTTGTGGTTTAGTAAATGACAACAGATAGGACCAGAATACAAGGTGTAGAGTGTATATCTGGTTGTATCTGTTGTGGTTTAGTAAATGACAACAGATAGGACCAGAATACAAGGTGTAGAGTGTATATCTGGTTGTATCTGTTGTGGTTTAGTAAATGACAACAGATAGGACCAGAATACAAGGTGTAGAGTGTATATCTGGTTGTATCTGTTGTGGTTTAGTAAATGACAACAGATAGGACCAGAATACAAGGTGTTGGGTGTATATCTGGTTGTATCTGTTGTGGTTTAGTAAATGACAACAGATAGGACCAGAATACAAGGTGTAGAGTGTATATCTGGTTGTATCTGTTGTGGTTTAGTAAATGACAACAGATAGGACCAGAATACAAGGTGTAGAGTGTATATCTGGTTGTATCTGTTGTGGTTTAGTAAATGACAACAGATAGGACCAGAATACAAGGTGTAGAGTGTATATCTGGTTGTATCTGTTGTGGTTTAGTAAACGACAACAGATAAGACCAGAATACAAGGTGTGTAGAGTGTATATCTGGTTGTATCTGTTGTGGTTTAGTAAATGACAACAGATAGGACCAGAATACAAGGTGTAGAGTGTATATCTGGTTGTATCTGTTGTGGTTTAGTAAATGACAACAGATAGGACCAGAATACAAGGTGTAGAGTGTATATCTGGTTGTATCTGTTGTGGTTTAGTAAATGACAACAGATAGGACCAGAATACAAGGTGTAGAGTGTATATCTGGTTGTATCTGTTGTGGTTTAGTAAATGACAACAGATAGGACCAGAATACAAGGTGTTGGGTGTATATCTGGTTGTATCTGTTGTGGTTTAGTAAATGACAACAGATAGGACCAGAATACAAGGTGTAGAGTGTATATCTGGTTGTATCTGTTGTGGTTTAGTAAATGACAACAGATAGGACCAGAATACAAGGTGTAGAGTGTATATCTGGTTGTATCTGTTGTGGTTTAGTAAATGACAACAGATAGGACCAGAATACAAGGTGTAGAGTGTATATCTGGTTGTATCTGTTGTGTGGTTTAGTAAATGACAACAGATAGGACCAGAATACAAGGTGTAGAGTGTATATCTGGTTGTATCTGTTGTGGTTTAGTAAATGACAACAGATAGGACCAGAATACAAGGTGTAGAGTGTATATCTGGTTGTATCTGTTGTGGTTTAGTAAATGACAACAGATAGGACCAGAATACAAGGTGGGAGTGTATATCTGGTTGTATCTGTTGTGGTTTAGTAAATGACAACAGATAGGACCAGAATACAAGGTGTAGAGAGTATATCTGGTTGTATCTGTTGTGGTTTAGTAAATGACAACAGATAGGACCAGAATACAAGGTGTAGAGTGTATATCTGGTTGTATCTGTTGTGGTTTAGTAAATGACAACAGATAGGACCAGAATACAAGGTGTAGAGTGTATATCTGGTTGTATCTGTTGTGGTTTAGTAAATGACAACAGATAGGACCAGAATACAAGGTGTAGAGTGTATATCTGGTTGTATCTGTTGTGGTTTAGTAAATGACAACAGATAGGACCAGAATACAAGGTGTAGAGTGTATATCTGGTTGTATCTGTTGTGGTTTAGTAAATGACAACAGATAGGACCAGAATACAAGGTGTGTAGAGTGTATATCTGGTTGTATCTGTTGTGGTTTAGTAAATGACAACAGATAGGACCAGAATACAAGGTGTAGAGTGTATATCTGGTTGTATCTGTTGTGGTTTAGTAAATGACAACAGATAGGACCAGAATACAAGGTGTAGAGTGTATATCTGGTTGTATCTGTTGTGTGGTTTAGTAAATGACAACAGATAGGACCAGAATACAAGGTGTAGAGTGTATATCTGGTTGTATCTGTTGTGGTTTAGTAAATGACAACAGATAGGACCAGAATACAAGGTGTAGAGTGTATATCTGGTTGTATCTGTTGTGGTTTAGTAATGACAACAGATAGGACCAGAATACAAGGTGTAGAGTGTATATCTGGTTGTATCTGTTGTGGTTTAGTAAATGACAACAGATAGGACCAGAATACAAGGTGTAGTGTGTATATCTGGTTGTATCTGTTGTGGTTTAGTAAATGACAACAGATAGGACCAGAATACAAGGTGTAGAGTGTATATCTGGTTGTATCTGTTGTGGTTTAGTAAATGACAACAGATAGGACCAGAATACAAGGTGTAGAGTGTATATCTGGTTTTATCTGTTGTGGTTTAGTAAATGACAACAGATAGGACCAGAATACAAGGTGTGTAGAGTGTATATCTGGTTGTATCTGTTGTGGTTTAGTAAATGACAACAGATAGGACCAGAATACAAGGTGTAGAGTGTATATCTGGTTGTATCTGTTGTGGTTTAGTAAATGACAACAGATAGGACCAGAATACAAGGTGTAGAGTGTATATCTGGTTGTATCTGTTGTGGTTTAGTAAATGACAACAGATAGGACCAGAATACAAGGTGTAGAGTGTATATCTGGTTGTATCTGTTGTGGTTTAGTAAATGACAACAGATAGGACCAGAATACAAGGTGTAGAGTGTATATCTGGTTGTATCTGTTGTGGTTTAGTAAATGACAACAGATAGGACCAGAATACAAGGTGTAGAGTGTATATCTGGTTGTATCTGTTGTGGTTTAGTAAATGACAACAGATAGGACCAGAATACAAGGTGTAGAGTGTATATCTGGTTGTATCTGTTGTGGTTTAGTAAATGACAACAGATAGGACCAGAATACAAGGTGTAGGTGTATATCTGGTTGTATCTGTTGTGGTTTAGTAAATGACAACAGATAGGACCAGAATACAAGGTGTAGAGTGTATATCTGGTTGTATCTGTTGTGGTTTAGTAAATGACAACAGATAGGACCAGAATACAAGGTGTAGAGTGTATATCTGGTTGTATCTGTTGTGGTTTAGTAAATGACAACAGATAGGACCAGAATACAAGGTGTAGAGTGTATATCTGGTTGTATCTGTTGTGGTTTAGTAAATGACAACAGATAGGACCAGAATACAAGGTGTAGAGTGTATATCTGGTTGTATCTGTTGTGGTTTAGTAAATGACAACAGATAGGACCAGAATACAAGGTGTTAGGTGTATATCTGGTTGTATCTGTTGTGGTTTAGTAAATGACAACAGATAGGACCAGAATACAAGGTGTAGAGTGTATATCTGGTTGTATCTGTTGTGGTTTAGTAAATGACAACAGATAGGACCAGAATACAAGGTGTAGAGTGTATATCTGGTTGTATCTGTTGTGGTTTAGTAAATGACAACAGATAGGACCAGAATACAAGGTGTTAGGTGTATATCTGGTTGTATCTGTTGTTGGTTTAGTAAATGACAACAGATAGGACCAGAATACAAGGTGTAGAGTGTATATCTGGTTGTATCTGTTGTGGTTTAGTAAATGACAACAGATAGGACCAGAATACAAGGTGTAGAGTGTATATCTGGTTGTATCTGTTGTGGTTTAGTAAATGACAACAGATAGGACCAGAATACAAGGTGTAGAGTGTATATCTGGTTGTATCTGTTGTGGTTTAGTAAATGACAACAGATAGGACCAGAATACAAGGTGTAGAGTGTATATCTGGTTGTATCTGTTGTGGTTTAGTAAATGACAACAGATAGGACCAGAATACAAGGTGTAGAGTGTATATCTGGTTGTATCTGTTGTGGTTTAGTAAATGACAACAGATAGGACCAGAATACAAGGTGTAGAGTGTATATCTGGTTGTATCTGTTGTGGTTTAGTAAATGACAACAGATAGGACCAGAATACAAGGTGTAGAGTGTATATCTGGTTGTATATCTGTTGTGGTTTAGTAAATGACAACAGATAGGACCAGAATACAAGGTGTAGAGTGTATATCTGGTTGTATCTGTTGTGGTTTAGTAAACGACAACAGATAAGACCAGAATACAAGGTGTGTAGAGTGTATATCTGGTTGTATCTGTTGTGGTTTAGTAAATGACAACAGATAAGACCAGAATACAAGGTGGTGTAGAGTGTATATCTGGTTGTATCTGTTGTGGTTTAGTAAATGACAACAGATAGGACCAGAATACAAGGTGTGGTGTGTATATCTGGTTGTATCTGTTGTGTTTAGTAAATGACAACAGATAGGACCAGAATACAAGGTGTAGAGTGTATATCTGGTTGTATCTGTTGTGGTTTAGTAAATGACAACAGATAGGACCAGAATACAAGGTGTAGGGTGTATATCTGGTTGTATCTGTTGTGGTTTAGTAAATGACAACAGATAGGACCAGAATACAAGGTGTAGAGTGTATATCTGGTTGTATCTGTTGTGGTTTAGTAAATGACAACAGATAGGACCAGAATACAAGACATAGAGTGTATATCTGGTTGTATCTGTTGTGGTTTAGTAAATGACAACAGATAGGACCAGAATACAAGGTGTAGAGTGTATATCTGGTTGTATCTGTTGTGGTTTAGTTTAGTAAATGACAACAGATAGGACCAGAATACAAGGTGTAGAGTGTATATCTGGTTGTATCTGTTGTGGTTTAGTAAATGACAACAGATAGGACCAGAATACAAGGTGTTGGGTGTATATCTGGTTGTATCTGTTGTGGTTTAGTAAATGACAACAGATAGGACCAGAATACAAGGTGTAGAGTGTATATCTGGTTGTATCTGTTGTGGTTTAGTAAATGACAACAGATAGGACCAGAATACAAGGTGTAGAGTGTATATCTGGTTGTATCTGTTGTGGTTTAGTAAATGACAACAGATAGGACCAGAATACAAGGTACAAGGTGTAGAGTGTATATCTGGTTGTATCTGTTGTGGTTTAGTAAATGACAACAGATAGGACCAGAATACAAGGTGTAGAGTGTATATCTGGTTGTATCTGTTGTGGTTTAGTAAATGACAACAGATAGGACCAGAATACAAGGTGTAGAGTGTATATCTGGTTGTATCTGTTGTGGTTTAGTAAATGACAACAGATAGGACCAGAATACAAGGTGTAGAGTGTATATCTGGTTGTATCTGTTGTGGTTTAGTAAATGACAACAGATAGGACCAGAATACAAGGTGTAGAGTGTATATCTGGTTGTATCTGTTGTGGTTTAGTAAATGACAACAGATAGGACCAGAATACAAGGTGTAGAGTGTATATCTGGTTGTATCTGTTGTGGTTTAGTAAATGACAACAGATAGGACCAGAATACAAGGTGTAGAGTGTATATCTGGTTGTATCTGTTGTGGTTTAGTAAATGACAACAGATAGGACCAGAATACAAGGTGTAGAGTGTATATCTGGTTGTATCTGTTGTGGTTTAGTAAATGACAACAGATAGGACCAGAATACAAGGTGTAGAGTGTATATCTGGTTGTATCTGTTGTGGTTTAGTAAATGACAACAGATAGGACCAGAATACAAGGTGTTGGGTGTATATCTGGTTGTATCTGTTGTGGTTTAGTAAATGACAACAGATAGGACCAGAATACAAGGTGTAGAGTGTATATCTGGTTGTATCTGTTGTGGTTTAGTAAATGACAACAGATAGGACCAGAATACAAGGTGTAGAGTGTATATCTGGTTGTATCTGTTGTGGTTTAGTAAATGACAACAGATAGGACCAGAATACAAGGTGTAGAGTGTATATCTGGTTGTATCTGTTGTAGTTTAGTAAATGACAACAGATAGGACCAGAATACAAGGTGTAGAGTGTATATCTGGTTGTATCTGTTGTGGTTTAGTAAATGACAACAGATAGGACCAGAATACAAGGTGTAGGTGTATATCTGGTTGTATCTGTTGTGGTTTAGTAAATGACAACAGATAGGACCAGAATACAAGGTGTAGAGTGTATATCTGGTTGTATCTGTTGTGGTTTAGTAAATGACAACAGATAGGACCAGAATACAAGGTGTAGAGTGTATATCTGGTTGTATCTGTTGTGGTTTAGTAAATGACAACAGATAGGACCAGAATACAAGGTGTAGAGTGTATATCTGGTTGTATCTGTTGTGGTTTAGTAAATGACAACAGATAGGACCAGAATACAAGGTGTAGAGTGTATATCTGGTTGTATCTGTTGTGGTTTAGTAAATGACAACAGATAGGACCAGAATACAAGGTGTAGAGTGTATATCTGGTTGTATCTGTTGTGGTTTAGTAAACGACAACAGATAAGACCAGAATACAAGGTGTGTAGAGTGTATATCTGGTTGTATCTGTTGTGGTTTAGTAAATGACAACAGATAGGACCAGAATACAAGGTGTAGAGTGTATATCTGGTTGTATCTGTTGTGGTTTAGTAAATGACAACAGATAGGACCAGAATACAAGGTGTAGAGTGTATATCTGGTTGTATCTGTTGTGGTTTAGTAAACGACAACAGATAAGACCAGAATACAAGGTGTGTAGAGTGTATATCTGGTTGTATCTGTTGTGGTTTAGTAAATGACAACAGATAGGACCAGAATACAAGGTGTAGAGTGTATATCTGGTTGTATCTGTTGTGGTTTAGTAAACGACAACAGATAAGACCAGAATACAAGGTGTGTAGAGTGTATATCTGGTTGTATCTGTTGTGGTTTAGTAAATGACAACAGATAGGACCAGAATACAAGGTGTGTAGAGTGTATATCTGGTTGTATCTGTTGTGGTTTAGTAAATGACAACAGATAGGACCAGAATACAAGGTGTAGAGTGTATATCTGGTTGTATCTGTTGTGGTTTAGTAAACGACAACAGATAAGACCAGAATACAAGGTGTGTAGAGTGTATATCTGGTTGTATCTGTTGTGGTTTAGTAAATGACAACAGATAGGACCAGAATACAAGGTGTAGAGTGTATATCTGGTTGTATCTGTTGTGGTTTAGTAAATGACAACAGATAGGACCAGAATACAAGGTGTAGAGTGTATATCTGGTTGTATCTGTTGTGGTTTAGTAAATGACAACAGATAGGACCAGAATACAAGGTGTAGAGTGTATATCTGGTTGTATCTGTTGTGGTTTAGTAAATGACAACAGATAGGACCAGAATACAAGGTGTAGAGTGTATATCTGGTTGTATCTGTTGTTGTGGTTTAGTAAATGACAACAGATAGGACCAGAATACAAGGTGTAGAGTGTATATCTGGTTGTATCTGTTTGTGGTTTAGTAAATGACAACAGATAGGACCAGAATACAAGGTGTTGTGTGTATATCTGGTTGTATCTGTTGTGGTTTAGTAAATGACAACAGATAGGACCAGAATACAAGGTGTAGAGTGTATATCTGGTTGTATCTGTTGTGGTTTAGTAAATGACAACAGATAGGACCAGAATACAAGGTGTAGAGTGTATATCTGGTTGTATCTGTTGTGGTTTAGTAAATGACAACAGATAGGACCAGAATACAAGGTGTAGAGTGTATATCTGGTTGTATCTGTTGTGGTTTAGTAAATGACAACAGATAGGACCAGAATACAAGGTGTAGAGTGTATATCTGGTTGTATCTGTTGTGGTTTAGTAAATGACAACAGATAGGACCAGAATACAAGGTGTAGAGTGTATATCTGGTTGTATCTGTTGTGGTTTAGTAAATGACAACAGATAGGACCAGAATACAAGGTGTAGAGTGTATATCTGGTTGTATCTGTTGTGGTTTAGTAAATGACAACAGATAGGACCAGAATACAAGGTGTAGAGTGTATATCTGGTTGTATCTGTTGTGGTTTAGTAAATGACAACAGATAGGACCAGAATACAAGGTGTAGAGTGTATATCTGGTTGTATCTGTTGTGGTTTAGTAAATGACAACAGATAGGACCAGAATACAAGGTGTAGAGTGTATATATCTGGTTGTATCTGTTGTGGTTTAGTAAATGACAACAGATAGGACCAGAATACAAGGTGTAGAGTGTATATCTGGTTGTATCTGTTGTGGTTTAGTAAATGACAACAGATAGGACCAGAATACAAGGTGTAGAGTGTATATCTGGTTGTATCTGTTGTGGTTTAGTAAATGACAACAGATAGGACCAGAATACAAGGTGTAGAGTGTATATCTGGTTGTATCTGTTGTGGTTTAGTAAATGACAACAGATAGGACCAGAATACAAGGTGTAGAGTGTATATCTGGTTGTATCTGTTGTGGTTTAGTAAATGACAACAGATAGGACCAGAATACAAGGTGTAGAGTGTATATCTGGTTGTATCTGTTGTGGTTTAGTAAATGACAACAGATAGGACCAGAATACAAGGTGTAGAGTGTATATCTGGTTGTATCTGTTGTGGTTTAGTAAATGACAACAGATAGGACCAGAATACAAGGTGTGTAGAGTGTATATCTGGTTGTATCTGTTGTGGTTTAGTAAATGACAACAGATAGGACCAGAATACAAGGTGTGGGTGTATATCTGGTTGTATCTGTTGTGGTTTAGTAAATGACAACAGATAGGACCAGAATACAAGGTGTAGAGTGTATATCTGGTTGTATCTGTTGTGGTTTAGTAAATGACAACAGATAGGACCAGAATACAAGGTGTAGAGTGTATATCTGGTTGTATCTGTTGTGGTTTAGTAAATGACAACAGATAGGACCAGAATACAAGGTGTAGAGTGTATATCTGGTTGTATCTGTTGTGGTTTAGTAAATGACAACAGATAGGACCAGAATACAAGGTGTAGAGTGTATATCTGGTTGTATCTGTTGTGGTTTAGTAAATGACAACAGATAGGACCAGAATACAAGGTGGTGTAGAGTGTATATCTGGTTGTATCTGTTGTGGTTTAGTAAATGACAACAGATAGGACCAGAATACAAGGTGTGGGTGTATATCTGGTTGTATCTGTTGTGGTTTAGTAAATGAAAACAGATAGGACCAGAATACAAGGTGTAGAGTGTATATCTGGTTGTATCTGTTGTGGTTTAGTAAATGACAACAGATAGGACCAGAATACAAGTGTGTAGAGTGTATATCTGGTTGTATCTGTTGTGGTTTAGTAAATGACAACAGATAGGACCAGAATACAAGGTGTAGAGTGTATATCTGGTTGTATCTGTTGTGGTTTAGTAAATGACAACAGATAGGACCAGAATACAAGGTGTAGAGTGTATATCTGGTTGTATCTGTTGTGGTTTAGTAAATGACAACAGATAGGACCAGAATACAAGGTGTAGAGTGTATATCTGGTTGTATCTGTTGTGGTTTAGTAAATGACAACAGATAGGACCAGAATACAAGGTGTAGAGTGTATATCTGGTTGTATCTGTTGTGGTTTAGTAAATGACAACAGATAGGACCAGAATACAAGGTGTAGAGTGTATATCTGGTTGTATCTGTTGTGGTTTAGTAAATGACAACAGATAGGACCAGAATACAAGGTGTATATCTGGTGTATATCTGGTTGTATCTGTTGTGGTTTAGTAAATGACAACAGATAGGACCAGAATACAAGGTGTAGAGTGTATATCTGGTTGTATCTGTTGTGGTTTAGTAAATGACAACAGATAGGACCAGAATACAAGGTGTAGAGTGTATATCTGGTTGTATCTGTTGTGGTTTAGTAAATGACAACAGATAGGACCAGAATACAAGGTGTAGAGTGTATATCTGGTTGTATCTGTTGTGGTTTAGTAAATGACAACAGATAGGACCAGAATACAAGGTGTAGAGTGTATATCTGGTTGTATCTGTTGTGGTTTAGT
This sequence comes from Argopecten irradians, assembly GCF_041381155.1. Lineage (NCBI taxonomy): Eukaryota > Metazoa > Mollusca > Bivalvia > Pectinida > Pectinidae > Argopecten > Argopecten irradians. Next base: position 657,478 of record NW_027187484.1, read on the forward strand.
AAATGACAACAGATAGGACCAGAATACAAGGTGTAGAGTGTATATCTGGTTGTATCTGTTGTGGTTTAGTAAATGACAACAGATAGACCAGGTATATCTGGTTGTATCTGTTGTGGTTAGTAAATGACAACAGATAGGACCAGAATACAAGGTGTAGAGTGTATATCTGGTTGTATCTGTTGTGGTTTAGTAAATGACAACAGATAGGACCAGAATACAAGGTGTAGAGTGTATATCTGGTTGTATCTGTTGTGGTTTAGTAAATGACAACAGATAGGACCAGAATACAAGGTGTAGAGTGTATATCTGGTTGTATCTGTTGTGGTTTAGTAAATGACAACAGATAGGACCAGAATACAAGGTGTAGAGTGTATATCTGGTTGTATCTGTTGTGGTTTAGTAAATGACAACAGATAGGACCAGAATACAAGGTGTAGAGTGTATATCTGGTTGTATCTGTTGTGGTTTAGTAAATGACAACAGATAGGACCAGAATACAAGGTGTAGAGTGTATATCTGGTTATATCTGTTGTGGTTTAGTAAATGACAACAGATAAGACCAGAATACAAGGTGTAGAGTGTATATCTGGTTGTATCTGTTGTGGTTTAGTAAATGACAACAGATAGGACCAGAATACAAGGTGTAGAGTGTATATCTGGTTGTATCTGTTGTGGTTTAGTAAATGACAACAGATAGGACCAGAATACAAGGTGTAGAGAGTATATATCTGGTTGTATCTGTTGTGGTAGTAAATGACAACAGATAGGACCAGAATACAAGGAGTAGAGAGTATATCTGGTTGTATCTGTTGTGGTTTAGTAAATGACAACAGATAGGACCAGAATACAAGGTGTAGAGTGTATATCTGGTTGTATCTGTTGTGGTTTAGTAAATGACAACAGATAGGACCAGAATACAAGGTGTAGAGTGTATATCTGGTTGTATCTGTTGTGGTTTAGTAAATGACAACAGATAGGACCAGAATACAAGGTGTAGAGTGTATATCTGGTTGTATCTGTTGTGGTTTAGTAAATGACAACAGATAGGACCAGAATACAAGGTGTAGAGTGTATATCTGGTTGTATCTGTTGTGGTTTAGTAAATGACAACAGATAGGACCAGAATACAAGGTGTAGAGTGTATATCTGGTTGTATCTGTTGTGGTTTAGTAAATGACAACAGATAGGACCAGAATACAAGGTGTAGAGTGTATATCTGGTTGTATCTGTTGTGGTTTAGTAAATGACAACAGATAGGACCAGAATACAAGGTGTAGAGTGTATATCTGGTTGTATCTGTTGTGGTTTAGTAAATGACAACAGATAGGACCAGAATACAAGGTGTAGAGTGTATATCTGGTTGTATCTGTTGTGGTTTAGTAAATGACAACAGATAGGACCAGAATACAAGGTGTAGAGTGTATATCTGGTTGTATCTGTTGTGGTTTAGTAAATGACAACAGATAGGACCAGAATACAAGGTGTTGGGTGTATATCTGGTTGTATCTGTTGTGGTTTAGTAAATGACAACAGATAGGACCAGAATACAAGGTGTAGAGTGTATATCTGGTTGTATCTGTTGTGGTTTAGTAAATGACAACAGATAGGACCAGAATACAAGGTGTAGAGTGTATATCTGGTTGTATCTGTTGTGGTTTAGTAAATGACAACAGATAGGACCAGAATACAAGGTGTAGAGTGTATATCTAGTTGTATCTGTTGTGGTTTAGTAAATGACAACAGATAAGACCAGAATACAAGGGTGTATATCTGGTTGTATCTGTTGTGGTTTAGTAAATGACAACAGATAGGACCAGAATACAAGGTGTAGAGTGTATATCTGGTTGTATCTGTTGTGGTTTAGTAAATAAACAGATAGGACCAGAATACAAGGTGTAGAGTGTATATCTGGTTGTATCTGTTGTGGTTTAGTAAATGACAACAGATAGGACCAGAATACAAGGTGTAGAGTGTATATCTGGTTGTATCTGTTGTGGTTTAGTAAATGACAACAGATAGGACCAGAATACAAGGTGTTGAGTGTATATCTGGTTGTATCTGTTGTGGTTTAGTAAATGACAACAGATAGGACCAGAATACAAGGTGTAGAGAGTATATCTGGTTGTATCTGTTGTGGTTTAGTAAATGACAACAGATAGGACCAGAATACAAGGGGTTGGGGTGTATATCTGGTTGTATCTGTTGTGGTTTAGTAAATGACAACAGATAGGACCAGAATACAAGGTGTAGAGTGTATATATCTGGTTGTATCTGTTGTGGTTTAGTAAATGACAACAGATAGGACCAGAATACAAGGTGTAGAGTGTATATCTGGTTGTATCTGTTGTGGTTTAGTAAATGACAACAGATAGGACCAGAATACAAGGTGTAGAGTGTATATCTGGTTGTATCTGTTGTGGTTTAGTAAATGACAACAGATAGGACCAGAATACAAGGTGTAGAGTGTATATCTGGTTGTATCTGTTGTGGTTTAGTAAATGACAACAGATAGGACCAGAATACAAGGTGTAGAGTGTATATCTGGTTGTATCTGTTGTGGTTTAGTAAATGACAACAGATAGGACCAGAATACAAGGTGTAGAGTGTATATCTGGTTGTATCTGTTGTGGTTTAGTAAATGACAACAGATAGGACCAGAATACAAGGTGGTAGAGTGTATATCTGGTTGTATCTGTTGTGGTTTAGTAAATGACAACAGATAGGACCAGAATACAAGGTGTAGAGTGTATATCTGGTTGTATCTGTTGTGGTTTAGTAAATGACAACAGATAGGACCAGAATACAAGGTGTAGAGTGTATATCTGGTTGTATCTGTTGTGGTTTAGTAAATGACAACAGATAGGACCAGAATACAAGGTGTAGAGTGTATATCTGGTTGTATCTGTTGTGGTTTAGTAAATGACAACAGATAGGACCAGAATACAAGGTGTAGAGTGTATATCTGGTTGTATCTGTTGTGGTTTAGTAAATGACAACAGATAGGACCAGAATACAAGGTGTAGAGTGTATATCTGGTTGTATCTGTTGTGGTTTAGTAAATGACAACAGATAGGACCAGAATACAAGTGTGAGAGTGTATATCTGGTTGTATCTGTTGTGGTTTAGTAAATGACAACAGATAGGACCAGAATACAAGGTGTAGAGTGTATATCTGGTTGTATCTGTTGTGGTTTAGTAAATGACAACAGATAGGACCAGAATACAAGGTGTAGAGTGTATAATCTGGTTGTATCTGTTGTGGTTTAGTAAATGACAACAGATAGGACCAGAATACAAGGTGTAGAGTGTATATCTGGTTGTATCTGTTGTGGTTTAGTAAATGACAACAGATAGGACCAGAATACAAGGTGTAGAGTGTATATCTGGTTGTATCTGTTGTGGTTTAGTAAATGACAACAGATAGGACCAGAATACAAGTGTTAGAGTGTATATCTGGTTGTATCTGTTGTGGTTTAGTAAATGACAACAGATAGGACCAGAATACAAGGTGTAGTGTGTATATCTGGTTGTATCTGTTGTGGTTTAGTAAATGACAACAGATAGGACCAGAATACAAGGTGTAGAGTGTATATCTGGTTGTATCTGTTGTTGTGGTTTAGTAAATGACAACAGATAGGACCAGAATACAAGGTGTAGAGTGTATATCTGGTTGTATCTGTTGTGGTTTAGTAAACGACAACAGATAAGACCAGAATACAAGGTGTAGAGTGTATATCTGGTTGTATCTGTTGTGGTTTAGTAAATGACAACAGATAGGACCAGAATACAAGGTGTAGAGTGTATATCTGGTTGTATCTGTTGTGGTTTAGTAAATGACAACAGATAGGACCAGAATACAAGGTGTAGAGTGTATATCTGGTTGTATCTGTTGTGGTTTAGTAAATGACAACAGATAGGACCAGAATACAAGGTGTAGAGTGTATATCTGGTTGTATCTGTTGTGGTTTAGTAAATGACAACAGATAGGACCAGAATACAAGGTGTAGAGTGTATATCTGGTTGTATCTGTTGTGGTTTAGTAAATGACAACAGATAGGACCAGAATACAAGGTGTGTAGAGTGTATATCTGGTTGTATCTGTTGTGGTTTAGTAAATGACAACAGATAGGACCAGAATACAAGGTGTAGAGTGTATATCTGGTTGTATCTGTTGTGGTTTAGTAAATGACAACAGATAGGACCAGAATACAAGGTGTAGAGTGTATATATCTGGTTGTATCTGTTGTGGTTTAGTAAATGACAACAGATAGGACCAGAATACAAGGTGTAGAGTGTATATCTGGTTGTATCTGTTGTGGTTTAGTAAAGTAAATGACAACAGATAGGACCAGAATACAAGGTGTAGAGTGTATATCTGGTTGTATCTGTTGTGGTTTAGTAAATGACAAAAGATAGGACCAGAATACAAGGTGTAGAGTGTATATCTGGTTGTATCTGTTGTGGTTTAGTAAATGACACAACAGATAGGACCAGAATACAAGGTGTAGAGTGTATATCTGGTTGTATCTGTTGTGGTTTAGTAAATGACAACAGATAGGACCAGAATACAAGGTGTAGAGTGTATATCTGGTTGTATCTGTTGTGGTTTAGTAAATGACAACAGATAGGACCAGAATACAAGGTGTAGAGTGTATATCTGGTTGTATCTGTTGTGGTTTAGTAAATGACAACAGATAGGACCAGAATACAAGGTGTAGAGTGTATATCTGGTTGTATCTGTTGTGGTTTAGTAAATGACAACAGATAGGACCAGAATACAAGGTGTAGAGTGTATATCTGGTTGTATCTGTTGTGGTTTAGTAAATGACAACAGATAGGACCAGAATACAAGGTGTAGAGTGTATATCTGGTTGTATCTGTTGTGGTTTAGTAAATGACAACAGATAGGACCAGAATACAAGGTGTAGAGTGTATATCTGGTTGTATCTGTTGTGGTTTAGTAAATGACAACAGATAGGACCAGAATACAAGGTGTAGAGTGTATATCTGGTTGTATCTGTTGTGGTTTAGTAAATGACAACAGATAGGACCAGAATACAAGGTGTAGAGTGTATATCTGGTTGTATCTGTTGTGGTTTAGTAAATGACAACAGATAGGACCAGAATACAAGGTGTAGAGTGTATATCTGGTTGTATCTGTTGTGGTTTAGTAAATGACAACAGATAGGACCAGAATACAAGGTGTAGAGTGTATATCTGGTTGTATCTGTTGTGGTTTAGTAAATGACAACAGATAGGACCAGAATACAAGGTGTAGAGTGTATATCTGGTTGTATCTGTTGTGGTTTAGTAAATGACAACAGATAGGACCAGAATACAAGGTGTAGAGTGTATATCTGGTTGTATCTGTTGTGGTTTAGTAAATGACAACAGATAGGACCAGAATACAAGGTGTAGAGTGTATATCTGGTTGTATCTGTTGTGGTTTAGTAAATGACAACAGATAGGACCAGAATACAAGGTGTGGTGAGTGTATATCTGGTTGTATCTGTTGTGGTTTAGTAAATGACAACAGATAGGACCAGAATACAAGGTGTAGAGTGTATATCTGGTTGTATCTGTTGTGGTTTAGTAAATGACAACAGATAGGACCAGAATACAAGGTGTAGAGTGTATATCTGGTTGTATCTGTTGTGGTTTAGTAAATGACAACAGATAGGACCAGAATATAACAAGGTGTAGAGTGTATATCTGGTTGTATCTGTTGTGGTTTAGTAAATGACAACAGATAGGACCAGACTACAAGGTGTGGAGAGTGTATATCTGGTTGTATCTGTTGTGGTTTAGTAAATGACAACAGATAGGACCAGAATACAAGGTGTAGAGTGTATATCTGGTTGTATCTGTTGTGGTTTAGTAAATGACAACAGATAGGACCAGAATACAAGGTGTAGAGTGTGTATATCTGGTTGTATCTGTTGTGGTTTAGTAAATGACAACAGATAGGACCAGAATACAAGGTGTAGAGTGTATATCTGGTTGTATCTGTTGTGGTTTAGTAAATGACAACAGATAGGACCAGAATACAAGGTGTAGAGTGTATATCTGGTTGTATCTGTTGTGGTTTAGTAAATGACAACAGATAGGACCAGAATACAAGGTGTAGAGTGTATATCTGGTTGTATCTGTTGTGGTTTAGTAAATGACAACAGATAGGACCAGAATACAAGTGTGTAGAGTGTATATCTGGTTGTATCTGTTGTGGTTTAGTAAATGACAACAGATAGGACCAGAATACAAGGTGTAGAGTGTATATCTGGTTGTATCTGTTGTGGTTTAGTAAATGACAACAGATAGGACCAGAATACAAGGTGTAGAGTGTATATCTGGTTGTATCTGTTGTGGTTTAGTAAATGACAACAGATAGGACCAGAATACAAGGTGTAGAGTGTATATCTGGTTGTATCTGTTGTGGTTTAGTAAACGACAACAGATAAGACCAGAATACAAGGTGTGTAGAGTGTATATCTGGTTGTATCTGTTGTGGTTTAGTAAATGACAACAGATAGGACCAGAATACAAGGTGTAGAGTGTATATCTGGTTGTATCTGTTGTGGTTTAGTAAATGACAACAGATAGGACCAGAATACAAGGTGTAGAGTGTATATCTGGTTGTATCTGTTGTGGTTTAGTAAATGACAACAGATAGATAGGACCAGAATACAAGGTGTGTAGAGTGTATATCTGGTTGTATCTGTTGTGGTTTAGTAAATGACAACAGATAGGACCAGAATACAAGGTGTGAGAGTGTATATCTGGTTGTATCTGTTGTGGTTTAGTAAATGACAACAGATAGGACCAGAATACAAGGTGTAGAGTGTATATCTGGTTGTATCTGTTGTGGTTTAGTAAATGACAACAGATAGGACCAGAATACAAGGTGTAGAGTGTATATCTGGTTGTATCTGTTGTGGTTTAGTAAATGACAACAGATAGGACCAGAATATAAGACATAGAGTGTATATCTGGTTGTATCTGTTGTGGTTTAGTAAATGACAACAGATAGGACCAGAATACAAGGTGTAGAGTGTATATCTGGTTGTATCTGTTGTGGTTTAGTAAATGACAACAGATAGGACCAGAATACAAGGTGTAGAGTGTATATCTGGTTGTATCTGTTGTGGTTTAGTAAATGACAACAGATAGGACCAGAATACAAGGTGTAGAGTGTATATCTGGTTGTATCTGTTGTGGTTTAGTAAATGACAACAGATAGGACCAGAATACAAGGTGTAGAGTGTATATCTGGTTGTATCTGTTGTGGTTTAGTAAATGACAACAGATAGGACCAGAATACAAGGTGTTGGGTGTATATCTGGTTGTATCTGTTGTGGTAGTAAATGACAACAGATAGGACCAGAATACAAGGTGTAGAGTGTATATCTGGTTGTATCTGTTGTGGTTTAGTAAATGACAACAGATAGGACCAGAATACAAGGTGTAGAGTGTGTATATCTGGTTGTATCTGTTGTGGTTTAGTAAATGACAACAGATAGGACCAGAATACAAGGTGTAGAGTGTATATCTGGTTGTATCTGTTGTGGTTTAGTAAATGACAACAGATAGGACCAGAATACAAGGTGTAGGGTGTATATCTGGTTGTATCTGTTGTGGTTTAGTAAATGACAACAGATAGGACCCGAATACAAGGTGTAGAGTGTATATCTGGTTGTATCTGTTGTGGTTTAGTAAATGACAACAGATAGGACCAGAATACAAGGTGTAGAGTGTATATCTGGTTGTATCTGTTGTGGTTTAGTAAATGACAACAGATAGGACCAGAATACAAGGTGTAGAGTGTATATCTGGTTGTATCTGTTGTGGTTTAGTAAATGACAACAGATAGGACCAGAATACAAGGTGTAGAGTGTATATCTGGTTGTATCTGTTGTGGTTTAGTAAATGACAACAGATAGGACCAGAATACAAGGTGTAGAGTGTATATCTGGTTGTATCTGTTGTGGTTTAGTAAATCACAACAGATACAACCAGATATACAAGGTGTGTGTATATCTGGTCCTATCTGTTGTGGTTTACTAAACCACAACAGATACAACCAGATATACACACCTTGGTGTATCTGTTGAATTTATAAACACAACAGTTGTATCTACCTTGTGGTTTTGTAAACACAACAGATACAACCAGATATACACCAAACCTTGTATTCTGGTTTATCTGTTGTCATTTACTAAACCACAACAGATACAACCAGATATACAGTGTACACCTTGTATTCTGGTCCTATCTGTTGTGGTTTCATTTACTAAACCACAACAGATACAACCAGATATACACTCTACACCTTGTATTCTGGTCCTATCTGTTGTCGTTTACTAAACCACAACAGATACCAACCAGATATATACACTCTAACACCTTGTATTCTGGTCCTATCTGTTGTGGTTTACTAAACCACAACAGATACAACCAGATATACACCAAACACCTTGTATTCTGGTCCTATCTGTTGTCATTTACTACCACAACCGATACAACCAGATATACACCCAACACCTTGTATTCTGGTCCTATCTGTTGTATTTACTAAAACCACAACAGATACAACCAGATATACACTCTACACCTTGTATTCTGGTCCTATCTGTTGTCATTTACTAAACCACAACAGATACAACCAGATATACACTCTACACCTTGTATTCTGGTCCTATCTGTTGTCATTTACTAAACCACAACAGATACAACCAGATATACACTCTACACCTTGTATTCTGGTCCTATCTGTTGTCATTTACTAAACCACAACAGATACAACCAGATATACACTCTACACCTTGTATTCTGGTCCTATCTGTTGTCATTTACTAAACCACAACAGATACAACCAGATATACACTCTACACCTTGTATTCTGGTCCTATCTGTTGTCATTTACTAAACCACAACAGATACAACCAGATATACACCCAACACCTTGTATTCTGGTCCTATCTGTTGTCATTTACTAAACCACAACAGATACAACCAGATATACACTCTACACCTTGTATTTTGGTCCTATCTGTTGTCATTTACTAAACCACAACAGATACAACCAGATATACACTCTACACCTTGTATTCTGGTCCTATCTGTTGTCATTTACTAAACCACAACAGATACAACCAGATATACACTCTACACTTTGTATTCTGGTCTTATCTGTTGTCATTTACTTAACCACAACAGATACAACCAGATATACACCCAACACCTTGTATTCTGGTCTTATCTGTTTGTCTATTTACTAAACACAACAGATACAACCAGATATACACCCAACACCTTGTATTCTGGTCCTATCTGTTGTCATTTACTAAACCACAACAGATACAACCAGATATACACTCTACACCTTGTATTCTGGTCCTATCTGTTGTCATTTACTAAACCACAACAGATACAACCAGATATACACCTACACCTTGTATTCTGGTCCTATCACCTTGTCATTTACTAAACCACAACAGATACAACCTACACCTTGTATTCTGGTCTATCTGTTGTCATTTACTAAACCACAACAGATACAACCAGATATACACTCAACACCTTGTATTCTGGTCCTATCTGTTGTCATTTACTAAACCACAACAGATACAACCAGATATACACTCTACACCTTGTATTCTGGTCCTATCTGTTGTCATTTACTAAAAAACCACAACAGATACAACCAGATATACACTCTACACCTTGTATTCTGGTCCTATCTGTTGTCATTTACTAAACCACAACAGATACAACCAGATATACACTCTACACCTTGTATTCTGGTCCTATCTGTTGTCATTTACTAAACCACAACAGATACAACCAGATATACACTCTACACCTTGTATTCTGGTCCTATCTGTTGTCATTTACTTAACCACAACAGATACAACCAGATATACACTCTACACCTTGTATTCTGGTCTTATCTGTTGTCATTTACTAAACCACAACAGATACAACCAGATATACACTCTACACCTTGTATTCTGGTCCTATCTGTTGTCATTTACTAAACCACAACAGATACAACCAGATATACACTCTACACCTTGTATTCTGGTCCTATCTTTTGTCGTTTACTAAACCACAACAGATACAACCAGATATACACTCTACACCTTGTATTCTGGTCCTATCTGTTGTCATTTACTAAACCACAACAGATACAACCAGATATACACTCTACACCTTGTATTCTGGTCCTATCTGTTGTCATTTACTAAACCACAACAGATACAACCAGATATACACTCTACACCTTGTATTCTGGTCCTATCTGTTGTCATTTACTAAACCACAACAGATACAACCAGATATACACTCTACACCTTGTATTCTGGTCCTATCTGTTGTCATTTACTAAACCACAACAGATACAACCAGATATACACTCTACACCTTGTATTCTGGTCTTATCTGTTGTCATTTACTAAACCACAAAAGAGATACAACCAGATATACACTCTACACCTTGTATTCTGGTCCTATCTGTTGTCATTTACTAAACCACAACAGATACAACCAGATATACACCCAACACCTTGTATTCTGGTCCTATCTGTTGTCATTTACTAAACCACAACAGATACAACCAGATATACTCTCTACACCTTGTATTCTGGTCCTATCTGTTGTCATTTACTAAACCACAACAGATACAACCAGATATACACTCTACACCTTGTATTCTGGTCCTATCTGTTGTCATTTACTAAACCACAACAGATACAACCAGATATACACCCAACACCTTGTATTCTGGTCCTATCTGTTGTCATTTACTAAACCACAACAGATACAACCAGATATACACTCTACACCTTGTATTCTGGTCCTATCTGTTGTCATTTACTAAACCACAACAGATACAACCAGATATATACACCCAACACCTTGTATTCTGGTCCTATCTGTTGTCATTTACTAAACCACAACAGATACAACCAGATATACACTCTACACCTTGTATTCTGGTCCTATCTGTTGTCATTTACTAAACCACAACAGATACAACCAGATATACACTCTACACCTTGTATTCTGGTCCTATCTGTTGTCATTTACTAAACCACAACAGATACAACCAGATATACACTCTACACCTTGTATTCTGGTCCTATCTGTTGTCATTTACTAAACCACAACAGATACAACCAGATATACACTCTACACCTTGTATTTTGGTCCTATCTGTTGTCATTTACTAAACCACAACAGATACAACCAGATATACACTCTATGTCTTATATTCTGGTCCTATCTGTTGTCATTTACTTAACCACAACAGATACAACCAGATATACACTCTACACCTTGTATTCTGGTCCTATCTGTTGTCATTTACTAAACCACAACAGATACAACCAGATATACACTCTACACCTTGTATTCTGGTCCTATCTGTTGTCATTTACTAAACCACAACAGATACAACCAGATATACACTCTACACCTTGTATTCTGGTCTTATCTGTTGTCATTTACTAAACCACAACAGATACAACCAGATATACACCCAACACCTTGTATTCTGGTCCTATCTGTTGTCATTTACTAAACCACAACAGATACAACCAGATATACACTCTACACCTTGTATTCTGGTCCTATCTGTTGTCATTTACTAAACCACAACAGATACAACCAGATATACACTCTACACCTTGTATTCTGGTCCTATCTGTTGTCATTTACTAAACCACAACAGATACAACCAGATATACACTCTACACCTTGTATTCTGGTCCTATCTGTTGTCATTTACTAAACCACAACAGATACAACCAGATATACACTCTACACCTTGTATTCTGGTCCTATCTGTTGTCATTTACTAAAACACAACAGATACAACCAGATATACACTCTACACCTTGTATTCTGGTCCTATCTGTTGTCATTTACTAAACCACAACAGATACAACCAGATATACACTCTACATCTTGTATTCTGGTCCTATCTGTTGTCATTTACTAAAACACAACAGATACAACCAGATATACACCCAACACCTTGTATTCTGGTCCTATCTGTTGTCATTTACTAAACCACAACAGATACAACCAGATATACACTCTACACCTTGTATTCTGGTCCTATCTGTTGTCATTTACTAAACCACAACAGATACAACCAGATATACACTCTACACCTTGTATTCTGGTCCTATCTGTTGTCATTTACTAAACCACAACAGATACAACCAGATATACACCCTACACCTTGTATTCTGGTCCTATCTGTTGTCATTTACTAAACCACAACAGATACAACCAGATATACACTCTACACCTTGTATTCTGGTCCTATCTGTTGTCATTTACTAAACCACAACAGATACAACCAGATATACACTCTACACCTTGTATTCTGGTCCTATCTGTTGTCATTTACTAAACCACAACAGATACAACCAGATATACACCCAACACCTTGTATTCTGGTCTTATCTGTTGTCATTTACTAAACCACAACAGATACAACCAGATATACACTCTACACCTTGTATTCTGGTCCTATCTGTTGTCATTTACTAAACCACAACAGATACAACCAGATATACACTCTACACCTTGTATTCTGGTCCTATCTGTTGTCATTTACTAAACCACAACAGATACAACCAGATATACACCCTACACCTTGTATTCTGGTCCTATCTGTTGTCATTTACTAAACCACAACAGATACAACCAGATATACACTCAACACCTTGTATTCTGGTCCTATCTGTTGTCATTTACTAAACCACAACATATAAAACCAGATATACACCCAACACCTTGTATTCTGGTCCTATCTGTTGTCATTTACTAAACCACAACAGATACAACCAGATATACACTCTACACCTTGTATTCTGGTCCTATCTGTTGTCATTTACTAAACCACAACAGATACAACCAGATATACACTCTACACCTTGTATTCTGGTCCTATCTGTTGTCATTTACTAAACCACAACAGATACAACCAGATATACACTCTACACCTTGTATTCTGGTCCTATCTGTTGTCATTTACTAAACCACAACAGATACAACCAGATATACACTCTCCACACCTTGTATTCTGGTCCTATCTGTTGTCATTTACTAAACCACAACAGATACAACCAGATATACACTCTACACCTTGTATTCTGGTCCTATCTGTTGTCATTTACTAAACCACAACAGATACAACCAGATATACACCCAACACCTTGTATTCTGGTCCTATCTGTTGTCATTTACTAAACCACAACAGATACAACCAGATATACACTCTACACCTTGTATTCTGGTCCTATCTGTTGTCATTTACTAAACCACAACAGATACAACCAGATATACACTCTACACCTTGTATTCTGGTCCTATCTGTTGTCATTTACTAAACCACAACAGATACAACCAGATATACACTCTACACCTTGTATTCTGGTCCTATCTGTTGTCATTTACTAAACCACAACAGATACAACCAGATATACACTCTACACCTTGTATTCTGGTCCTATCTGTTGTCATTTACTAAACCACAACATATACAACCAGATATACACTCTACACCTTGTATTCTGGTCCTATCTGTTGTCATTTACTAAACCACAACAGATACAACCAGATACAACCAGATATACACTCTACACCTTGTATTCTGGTCCTATCTGTTGTCATTTACTAAACCACAACAGATACAACCAGATATACACTCTACACCTTGTATTCTGGTCCTATCTGTTGTCATTTACTAAACCACAACAGATACAACCAGATATACACTCTACACCTTGTATTCTGGTCTTATCTGTTGTCATTTACTAAACCACAACAGATACAACCAGATATACACTCTACACCTTGTATTCTGGTCCTATCTGTTGTCATTTACTAAACCACAACAGATACAACCAGATATACACTCTACACCTTGTATTCTGGTCCTATCTGTTGTCATTTACTAAACCACAACAGATACAACCAGATATACACTCTACACCTTGTATTCTGGTCCTATCTGTTGTCATTCATTTACTAAACCACAACAGATACAACCAGATATACACTCTACACCTTGTATTCTGGTCCTATCTGTTGTCATTTACTAAACCACAACAGATACAACCAGATATACACTCTCAACACCTTGTATTCTGGTCCTATCTGTTGTCATTTACTAAACCACAACAGATACAACCAGATATACACTCTACACCTTGTATTCTGGTCTTATCTGTTGTCATTTACTAAACCACAACAGATACAACCAGATATACACTCTACACCTTGTATTCTGGTCCTATCTGTTGTCATTTACTAAACCACAACAGATACAACCAGATATACACTCTACACCTTGTATTCTGGTCCTATCTGTTGTCATTTACTAAACCACAACAGATACAACCAGATATACACCCAACACCTTGTATTCTGGTCCTATCTGTTGTCATTTACTAAACCACAACAGATACAACCAGATATACACTCTACACACCTTGTATTCTGGTCTTATCTGTTGTCGTTTACTAAACCACAACAGATACAACCAGATATACACTCTACACCTTGTATTCTGGTCCTATCTGTTGTCATTTACTAAACCACAACAGATACAACCAGATATACTACTCTACACCTTGTATTCTGGTCCTATCTGTTGTCATTTACTAAACCACAACAGATACAACCAGATATACACTCTACACCTTGTATTCTGGTCCTATCTGTTGTCATTTACTAAACCACAACAGATACAACCAGATATACACTCTACACCTTGTATTCTGGTCCTATCTGTTGTCGTTTACTAAACCACAACAGATACAACCAGATATACACTCTACACCTTGTATTCTGGTCCTATCTGTTGTCATTTACTAAACCACAACAGATACAACCAGATATACACTCTACACCTTGTATTCTGGTCCTATCTGTTGTCATTTACTAAACCACAACAGATACAACCAGATATACACTCTACACCTTGTATTCTGGTCCTATCTGTTGTCATTTACTAAACCACAACAGATACAACCAGATATACACTCTACACCTTGTATTCTGGTCCTATCTAGATCTGTTGTCATTTACTAAACCACAACAGATACAACCAGATATACACCCAACACCTTGTATTCTGGTCTTATCTGTTGTCATTTACTAAACCACAACAGATACAACCAGATATACACTCTACACCTTGTATTCTGGTCCTATCTGTTGTCATTTACTAAACCACAACAGATACAACCAGATATACACTCTACACCTTGTATTCTGGTCCTATCTGTTGTCATTTACTAAACCACAACAGATACAACCAGATATACACTCTACACCTTGTATTCTGGTCCTATCTGTTGTCATTTACTAAACCACAACAGATACAACCAGATATACACTCTACACCTTGTATTCTGGTCCTATCTGTTGTCATTTACTAAACCACAACAGATACAACCAGATATACTCTCTACACCTTGTATTCTGGTCCTATCTGTTGTCATTTACTAAACCACAACAGATACAACCAGATATACACTCTACACCTTGTATTCTGGTCTTATCTGTTGTCATTTACTAAACCACAACAGATACAACCAGATATACACTCTACACCTTGTATTCTGGTCTTATCTGTTGTCATTTACTAAACCACAACAGATACAACCAGATATACACTCTACACCTTGTATTCTGGTCCTATCTGTTGTCATTTACTAAACCACAACAGATACAACCAGATATACACTCTACACCTTGTATTCTGGTCCTATCTGTTGTCATTTACTAAACCACAACAGATACAACCAGATATACACCCAACACCTTGTATTCTGGTCCTATCTGTTGTCATTTACTAAACCACAACAGATACAACCAGATATACACCCAACACCTTGTATTCTGGTCCTATCTGTTGTCAATCACTAAACCACAACATATAAAACCAGATAGACACTCTACATTATGTACATGTATTCTGGTTCTGTCATTTAAAAAACTACTCAAAATGCTATAGTACAGTAAATGTAAAATCACCAAATGTTTTTATCTGTCCCATCATATTGCTTTTTTTATCTCTGATATACACTGTATTGCAGGCTGCTGATCTGAAGTCTCCTATTGATGAACGAGTTCTCAGGAAAATCTGGACGCTTGTCAATGATGGTGTTTATAGCCCAAAAGAAATGCACCGACACCTGAAGATATTCATCAAAGATCTGTTCAGGGAGCGGGAGATGCCCAGAGCCATCAACCGAAGGTTTTATCCAAGCAGGGAGGATCTGAGGAAGATAATGTACCGTCAGAGGCGTAAAACACTACACAGTCTGATAGACCAGGAGGACTTGGCCGAGAAAATACATGTCTGGCAAGAAGACCACCCTGATGACTCGTAGACTTTTCGTAAATCTTCCATTGTAAAGCGCCCTGTCATAGATGACGACTCTGAAGAGGATGATGGTTGCCTTATGGTCAATGAGGAAGAGTCTCTCCTGGTTATTTACCAGTCTAAATGGCAGAGAAATTTACTTGCTAGATATGGAAACGAGCTGGTGTATCTGGATGCCACATACAGAACAACTAAGTATGCTTTGCCATTGTTTTTCCTTTGTGTGCAGACCAATGGTGGGTTTTGTGTTGTGGGAGCTTTTATCACCGAGAGGGAGGACTCCAGCTCTGTTGCTGAAGCTTTGCAAGTCATCAAAGATAACAACTCAGCATGGACCTGTAAAGGATTTATGATAGACTCCTCAGAGGTAGAAGCCAATGCTATTCACAGTGTGTTCCCTGGTAAGTGATATCTTATTTAAGCATTAAACTATCTTCCTATGGCATCTAGGGTCTATATAGATTCCAGAGCTTTGCAGACAATCTTCATAATGCGCTAGTATTGAATTGAAATATAGGAATTGAATCTTGCTTTGGTCGATTTCATGGCGTGATGAATTGAGTTGCTCTTGAAACAAATTGAATAATCTGCAAAGCAGTTGATGTTGAATTTGTTTTTATTCCAAATGTGTGTTTTAATAAAAGCTATGTACATTGACCATACAAATATATATATACTTGCTATATCCCTCACACCCATTCTTTAACTGTACAATATAGCTGAATTAGTGAATTGCTGAAATCATACATGTACCTGATACGTGTATACCTGAAATGTATCTGATATATCCCATTCATTGTACTATAAATTTGCAGAGTCGAAAATCTACATATGTGACTTCCATCGGAAACAAGCTTGGCACAGGTGGTTGATTGCATCAAAGCATGGTGTTACTAGCCAGGAGCAGACATCCAATCTTCTAAACGTAAGTTTTTAGGTCATCAGGCTCCAAGATCATGAAACAATCTGAAGCACAGGGACCTGGCACGAAAATTTTTAACCAAGAGTATACATATATATATTATAGTATCAAGGGTATGAACTCGGCGGTCGAGAAAAACAGACCTATTTTTTTTTAAAACCGTGATTATTTTAATAAATGGGTTCTATACAACATTGACGGATATCTTACCTTAAAGGGAAATAATTTATCTTTCCATTGAGTGCTTGATGAACAAAATTGGCCAAGTATTGACGAAGTTATGGCTTGATGAATTGGGAAATTTACGAAAAATATGCTAGGTAGACAATTCCCTGTCCGGTCGAAATGTTGTCTCGGCTCTATTGGGCACCTCAAAAACCAAGCCAAAATCACAAAATCTACGCTTGTGGTGGTAAACAGTACCCATAACTGTGTTCATCCACAATCTCCTTTGGAGATGTCATGACCCGTACTTTGTAGAAACTGCATTTAAACATCGTGTAGCTCACTTACTTTAACCGTCACCGCCATGTTCATTTTTGCTCTCGGAACGCTTCTCGACTTTACATATCGTGACTACATTATGCAAATTATGTAATGTTTTCCAAATGTAATATAGTTCCTCATGTTATCATAAATAAAATAATCAAAAGTACATTTTATACCACATCAAACTTTATTTTAGCTATAATACGTAAAAATATATGAAAGGTTACATCATTCTTGATTGGCTAAGCAAAATCTTAAGTCTAAGACTGTTTCATGATCCTGGGGCCTGGTCATGATGATATTTCCCCCTCATTGTACTCATACTATAATTTTGCAGAGACAAAAATCTACATATGTGACTTCAGAATGACCTATCTTCATCATACATCGTCAGTCGTCATAAGAGACTTCTTCTCAATAACAGAAAGGTCTAGGGTACTGATATTTGACCTGTAGCATGCTGGGATGAAGGGCTACCAAAATTGTTGAACGGAATGACCTTGACCCCCATTCAAGTTCACATGGTTTAATATAGAACGAATATACGTACCCGGCCTACTATACCTTTCGGCCGGGTACGAATTGGTCCCTATGTGTCGTAGTGGAGCACTGCCTTCGAAAATCACTCGGGCACAATTTTCTATACTTTTTTGTAGGTTTCCAATTATTTTAAGCGTATACATGCATTTACATATTATTTTTGTCTAAAACAAACATAACTACCATTCTTAATATATACAGTACCGCTCACAAGACATAAAATTGACAGCTTGTGGACTTGCCGTATAAATTCCCTTCAGAAAGACCTTCACATGTATTATATAAAAAAAAATAATGATCGATGAGAATTTGATATTTTATATAGTTCAGTTTTATTCCCTAGTAGGTAAGCGATATCAAAAAAGTATGATAAAATGCAAGTTTTATAATGGTTTGTATAATCATTACTTTGCTCCATTAGCAGTAATAGGCACCAATTGTAGCTCTAAAGACGACACCATTTTCTGTCTAAAAGTCTTTTGAGCTACAATATTGCAGCTATGTTTAATATGGCTAAAATCTTTTGAGCTTGTGAATAACTACGAGGTTCAGAGTCCTGATATTGGGCCAGTCATGTGTCGGCATGAAGGACTACAAAGTTTGTTTAAACGAATGACCTTGCTATTTTGCAGGCTGTTGCAGAGTCTTTCACTGAAGATGAATTTCAACAAAATTTGACACGTCTTCATGAAAGCCAGGTTTGGAAAACCCAACCAAAGCTACAAAATTACATCAATGGACAGTGGCTTGCAAATGACAAACACAAGGTAAAGTAAAAATCTACAAATCATATTACATTTAATTTGCTATTTATCGTATAACTGGCCCTTCTATAGCCATGTTATACGACCATGTCATAAGTATCGTAAGACACATCTGTAATGACACTATTATGACATCATAGGAAGTTTTAACGTCATAATCTTTATATGACTTTGCATGATTGTCTGACAGCAAATGGAAAAGTCACATCAGATTTCTACTGTCTTTTTTAAATATAGACAAAATTTAGAAAATTCAGTTATCATTTCTATTAATAACCACTCATGTAATATCCTCTATTTGTAACACTAGACAATGACATGCAATGCCATTCCATTTTGCAAGACATTACATTAAGGAATGCAGTTGTTTGATCTATGACCCGGTTATATAAAGGCAATAGTTTCCAATATAAATGAAATGAAACATATGAAATGATGTCCTGTTGCGTCTTGTAGAATTCTACTTGCTTTTTTTATGATGGTTTTACAAACATTTCTTGTTTAACAATTTATTCCAGTTGATATCAATTTGAAGATGTGGGTCTGGGCATACCGAGGGGATGAACTTACTCTGGTTGTCAATAGCAACAATGGTGTGGAGGCACAGAACGAGGTTTTTAAATATGAATACCTGTCATCTCTCCCTATGAAGACTGTATCAAGCCTCATGACTCTGCTCGTGGAGGACTTCTTTGTGGATTCCTATCGCAAGTATGTTATGATATGAGTATAAAATTTCACACATTTGATTCATTAAGTGAACATAACTGAAATATGGTTTAATATTTTCAAAGATGACATGTGTAAATCAACTTTAAAACATTGCATATTATTTCTAAAAAAAAATAAATTAGTTATTTTGTTATTGATTGGTAAAACTGTGGTTTTTCATCATTTTATAAGAATATGAAATAAATTTCAAAACTGCTTTCTTCACATTCAGGCTCAAAATTTATTGATGTTTATTGGTATGTAAGTATAAGTATTTTGTGTGGCTTGGTGTTGGTGTCAGCTTTGCTTTGGTGTCTGGTACATTATTACACTAATATTCATTGCATGATTGTAAATATCATTTCTCCTCTGCATATCCCGAATTCCATTATGTCAGCACAATGCATGGTAATTGAATATTGTGTATTGACCTATATAAAATCCAACTAATGATTTCTAATATGTTCTTCTCCAACTTGCAGCACTCTAGATCTATCCTCTGCACTGTTCATAGAAACTCATAACTATTTAGATTAGATCCCACACCTAAAAATCATTTCTTTTTTTTAATTTTCAAAAAAAAATGTATATCTATGTATTTTTCTCTAACAGGGCTGGGTTGATTTTTAGCAATTTCGTATCCTGTAGGGCATGATTGTGACATGTCATTCGACAAGAATTGGTTAAAATTTACTATAATTTTGGTAATATTTTCAGTACATTTTTCTATCATACATATAGATACTATACATTTACAATAATTGGCTGTTTCATCAAATTATATTTTTCACTAAACAAAACGTATAACTTTTATTTTTCACAATTTATTTTTTTAGCCCACCCTTTCCTATTTAGCCCACCATCATCAGATGGTGGGGCTATTCAAATTGCCCTGGCGTACGTGGCCGTAGTTCGGCGTCCGTAGTCACAGCGTCGGCGTACGGCAGGCCAGGAGTCAACGGCGTCCGGCGGGTATGTCCGTAAACAATACTTGTTATCACTATTTCTTAAAAAACTACTGCAGGGATTTTGTTCAAAACTTCACATGGAGGGTCCCCTTGGTCCATATTTGATTATAATGTAGCTTACAGATTTTGTGGGCTGATCGGAAAAACAAGATGGCCGCCGGGCAGCCATCTTTGATTTTGGCAGTTGAAGTTTGTTATCAACTATTTCTTGAGAACTACTGATGGGATTTTTGTTCAAAATTCAATGGAGGTTACCCTTAGTCCCTAGTTGTTGCCCATACAGATTTTGAGGCTGATCGGAAAAAACAAGATGGCCGCAGGCAGCCATCTTGATTTTTGGCAGTTGAAGTTTGTTATCGATATTTCTTGAGAAACTACTGGAGGGATTTTGTTCTTTCAAACTTCATATGGAGGTTACCTTAGGGTCCCTAGTTGTGCAAGGCATATCTTTGATTTTGGCAGATAAGGGCTGAAACTACTAGGTTCAAAACTTCACTGGAGGTTAAGATGGCCATACAGATTTTTGTGGCTGATAGGGGAAAAACAAGGATGGCAGCCAGGTGGCCATCTTGGATTGATAGTTAAGGTTTGATATCCTATTTATCACAGTTTGTTTTGATAATGAACGTTTTGCCCCATGCGATACTAGTGCTGTCCGTGCGGTCATAGCAGCGCCCGGCTGATATCACATTTGACGTCATAATTTGATATCAGCCTGGGACCACTGACCGGGCTTGATATCAGTTTATCGGCCGGTGATAATCACGTCATCCGGGGTTTTCAGTCCGGATTTTAGAGTTGCCGATTCCATTCAGATTCCTACAGACGATAAGTTGAATAACGGATACAATTTCAATTTCAAAATAGCTTCGGATAACCGGTATTTTCGAGAAAGATATCAGAAATCAGAAATGGTTATCAAATTTCATATTGATTTTACTGGAGATATTGTCTGTAACTAAGATCAGGTTGAAATGAGTTAAAATGTCCACTGTGCCGAAAACGCAAAGCATCGCAATTCACATAATTATAACACAAAAAAGAATGTATTCGGTATAAATAAAATCAACGACATAAATCAACGACATGCGTTTGTCAACAAGAAGAGACACAGGAATAAATTAAGACAGTTTAATACGATGTAGTTTAATTTTCCCGTCGATCTTGGATTCATAATTCCTGCTGTCCGTTGTAAACTGATCATTCTGAAAGTATGAACCTCGCTTTGCCGGAATTTGTTGAACATTATCATTTTGTTTTAAGTGATATAGTTAGCCTTCAATAGGATTCTTGTTAATTTTGCTTTAAAATTTTGTGTTTCAACTCGTTCATTTAACGGGGGGGATTATGTATTTGTTAAAAACATATAGATCTACATGTACATGTAATGAAGTTTTCCCACTGTTTTCAACATCAAATTGACTACATGATGACCAGTGGAATATCGGTCACAGTTGTGTAGGATGATGAAAGGTAATGTGGGGGCAAAGGCCCTCAATATTTTGTAACCCCCCCCCCCCCCCCCCCCCCCCCTCCCCCCCCCCCACCCCCCCCCCCCCCCCCCCCCCCCCCCCCCGCCGCCGGAAAGGATGTCTCTCAAATTTTATATGTAGGTTCCCTTAGGGCCTTAGTTGTGCATATTGCATTTTGTAACTGATAGGTCAACAAGATGGCTACACGGCCGCCATCTTGGATTTCATTGTTGAAGTTTGTTGCCAGCTATTTCTTAGAAAGTGCTGCAGCGATCTGTCTCAAATTTTATGTGTAGTCGTGTTTGAAAAAGTTTGAAAAGCAGGGAAAAGATCCCTCTTTCCATTGTCAGACATAGATCATTCATTGGTGGGCGCCAAGATCCCTCTGGGATCTCTTGTAATTATTATAAAGCGTTCTTAACATGGTAATTTTTCAATTTAAAGCTACCTGCATTTAGAAATGATAATTGTCGCCATAACATTATGCAACCCTACTTGATCTGAATATACCGGCTTCACACCATCGGCACATTGTTGTGTAACATAAAAAAATGAATTAATTGTCTCGACATATAAACAAATTGATCTTTTAAGGGACATTTTTTTAAATAGTACATATAATCCCTTTTAGTCTAGTTCGTGTGTATTGAATTTTTACTATTTAAGGTTTGACATTATGTGCTTGAACGTTTTAGGAAATGCGCCGCACAGTGGAAAATTTTCTTGAATGAAGTACGAAAAATGTGCAGGAGGACCCTTTTTTCTTTCAAATAAGCATTTTTAGAAAATTTCAGTCGGCGAAAATGGGGGGGCAAAAAGACATGTTTGCCCCCCCGTCCTGGGGAATGGGGGGGGGGGGGCAGTTGCCCCCCCTGTCCCCCCGCTTCCTACGCCCCTGGGTCATTGATCAATACATTTTAATACGTGTATTTAAATTGTTAAAATTTCTTTCTTTTTTTTTCCCAAAATGTGTGATAAAAAGGTTATGATATGTCAATTTTGATATCGCACCCTTTATCAGCCCTTGACCTGATATCAGCCATCGGGCCTGCGGCCCTTGGGCTGATATGGCGGTCTCGGGCTGTTAAATGGTGCGATATCAAAATTGTTATATAATAACCTCTAATTCTCAAAAAGTGCTGAAGGGATCTTTCTCAAATTTAATATGTAGGTTCCCCTAGGGCCCTAGTTGTGCATATTGCATTTTTGGACCAATCGGTGAACAAGATGGCCGCCAGGCCGCCATCTTGGATTTTGATAGTTAAAGTTTGTTATCGCTTTTTCTCAGATAGTACTGAAGGGATCTGTCTCAAATTTCATATGTAGGTTTCCCTAGGGACCTTGTTGTGCATATTGCATTTTGGGACCGATCGGTCAACAAGATGGCCGCCAGACAGCCATCTTGGATTTTGTTATTCAAAGTTTGTTATTGCTATTTCTCAGAAAGTACTGAAGGGATCTGTCTCAAATTTCATATGTAGGTTCCCCTAGGGCCCTAGTTGTGCATATTGTGATTTGGGACCGATCGGTCAACAAGATTGCTGCCAGGCAGCCATCTTGGATTTTGATATTCAAAGTTTGTTATCGCTATTTCTCAGAAAGTATTGAATGGATCTTTCTCAAATTTCACATGTAGGTTCCCCTAGGGCCCTAGTTGTGCATATTGTGATTTGGGACTGATTGATCAACAAGATGGCCGCCAAGGAGTCATCTTGGATTTTGATAGTTGAAGTTTGTTACCGCTATTTCTCAAAAGGTACTGAAGCGATCTGTCTCAAATTTTATATGTAGTATGTTTGAAAAAGTTTAAAAAGTAGAGAAAAGATCCATCTTTCCTTTGTCAGATATAGATCATTCTTTGGTGGGCGCCAAGATCCCTCTGGGATCTCTTGTTATAGTGGGAATGACTGTATTTAAATGTAAATATAAGCATTGGTTGTCATACATTTGACATGCATTGGTGTGTAACATACCAATGTTACTAGCATTGGCTATGCTAGAACACCCAATGCGTGTCGAAATATGACAACCAATACTTAAATGATTTATATATCATTCTTGATGTTTACATTCTATTGTATATAAGGGAGATATTTCGATTCAATCAGTGATGCAATCCACTTTATTTTCAAATTTAACAAATTTTTACTGGTAAATAATTACATTTTCCCCAGGTACCTGGAGAGCAATGTCACAATGTCAGCTGGTTGGAGGGAACCATCAGGCTCTGTTCCAAAAGAGCTTCATAACCGGCCCAAATACCTTGTACAACATATTCGTGAAGCAACGGTTAGATGTTCGGACATCACTTCAGACATGGTCACAATGGTAACTGAGAAAGAGTTTCTAGTGCAGTCATCTAACCGCCAGTCTCACTTCTATCGTATTAACCTAGGTGATGAATCCAGTCACACCATGCCATCTTGTGACTGTAGGGCATTCAAGAAAACACATTTCCCCTGTAAGCATTTCTGTGTTTTGATATGCCACATCAATAACATCACATGGAACTCTTTGACAAACTTCTACATGAACAATCCTCATTTTATCATTGATGAGGATTGTGTCAAGCTGCCGAAAGATCAACTTTTTAACATACAAGAAGTGGAGCATTCTACAACAGCATGTGCACCTTGTAAAGACCTAGATAACACCATCACAGAGCCACAGCAGCCGCAAGGTCCTTCTCTTTCTGACTCTGCCAGGAAGGTCAGGGAAATCTTGAAAGATTTATACAATCTCACGTACATTGCTGATTCCGTTCAGGCTATGGAAGAGGCAAGAAAACATCTGTCCTCTGCATCAGAGCAACTCCGAGATGGTTGCCCTGCCAATGGTTCATTGCTGTTGGAGAATATTCCTCCAAAGAGACCATCCAAAAAACGAAAATTGTCCACTGAACCTCTTCTTAAGAAACTGCCAACAAGAGCCAAGAGGAAACGTACAATCAAACGTAAGGAGTCATTAAAAGTATATTTTCAAGACAACATACACATATATGATATGTTTTGTATAACATAAAAATGCCAGCCATTAACAGTAGGATTAGGATCTGGTAAAAATCCAACCATTAACGAGAATATATACTCCAGTCTACTAACGTGGGAAATATATTGGCGCATTTGCAAACAGTACCAGTTTTATTAGCCGACCATCATCAGATGGTGGGCTATTAAAATCGCCTTTCGTCCGTGGTCCGTCGTCCGTCCGTCCGTCCGTCCTTCCGTCCTTCCGTCCGTCCGTCCGTCCGTTAACAATTCTTGTTACCGCTATTTCTCAGAAAGTACTGAAGGGATCTTTATCAAATTTCATATGTAGGTTTCCCTAGGACCCTAGTTGTGCATATTGGATTTTGGGACCGATCGGTCAACAAGATGGCCGACAGGCGGCCATCTTGGATTTTGATAGTTAAAGTTTGTTACCGCTATTTCTCAAAAAGTGCAGAAGGGATCTTTCTCAAATCATTTACAGGTTCCCCTAGGACCCTAGTTGTGCATATTGCATTTTGGGACCGATCGGTCAACAAGATGGCCGACAGGCGGCCATCTTGGATTTTGATACTTAAAGTTTGTTACCGCTATTTCTCAAAAAGTGCATAAGGGATCTTTCTCAAATTTCATATATAGGTTTCCCTAGGGTCCTAGTTGTGCATATTGCATTTTGGGACCAATCGGTCAACAAGATGGCCGACAGACGGCCATCTTGGATTTTGATAGTTAAAGTTTGTTACCGCTATTTCTCAAAAAGTGCAGGAGGTATCTTTCGCAAATTTCATATACAGGTTCCCCTAGGACCCTAGTTGTGCATGTTGCATTTTGGGACCGATCGGTTAACAAGATGGCCGACAGGCGGCCATCTTGGATTTTGATACTTAAAGTTTGTTATCGCTATTTCTTAGAAAGTACTATAGCGATCTGTCTCAAATTTTATATATAGTGTGTTTGAAAAAGTTTGAAAAGCAGGGAAAAGATCCCTCTTTCCATCGTCAGACAAAGATCATTCTTTGGTGGGCGCCAAGATCCCTCTGGGATCTCTTGTTGCAATTTGTTAATTAATGAATGGGAATTAATCTATTTTCAGACCAATTCCAGAGAATTTCTGTAAATGACGTGAGTATTTAACATTACATTTTGGAAACTGCTTTCAATACTGTGACATAGGCTCAAGTAAACAAAATGTTATCTGCATATGAAGCATTAATACTGTAAAATGTATTGGTTTGTTTTTGTGACACACTTTGACCTTGTACTTAAATATATATCTTTAGTGTTAAACAGTTGTCATGCACATTATTCGGCCATGATAATTGATTTTGACTGCATTTTTAGCCCACCATCAACAGATGGTGGGCTATTCAAATCGCTTTTTGTCCGTGGTCCGTCGTCCGTCCTTCCGTCCGTTAACAATTCTTGTTACCGCTATTTCTCAGAAAGTGCTGAAGGGATGTTTCTCAAATTTCATATGTAGGCTCCCCTAGGGCCCTAGTTTTGCATATTGTATTTTGGGACCAATCGGTCAACAAAATGGCCGCCAGGCAGCCATCTTGGATTTTGATAGTTAAAGTTTGTTACCGCTATTTCTCAGAATGTATTGGAGGGATCTTTCTCAAATTTCACATGTAAGTTCCCCTAGGGGTCTAGTTGTGCATATTGCATTTTGGGACCAATCGGTGAACAAGATGGCCGACAGGCTGCCATCTTGGATTTTGATAGTTTAAAGTTTGTTTACCGCTATTTCTCAGAAAGTACCAAAAGAATTCTTCTTAAAATTCATGTACAGATTTGCCTAGGGCCCTAGTTGTGCATATTGCATTTTGGGACCGATCGATAAACAAGATGGCCGACAGGCCGCCATCTTGGATTTTGACAATTGAAGTTTGTTACAGCTATTTCTCAGAAAGCACTGAAGGGATCTGTCTCAAATTGCATGTGCAGGTTCCCCTAGGGGCCTAGTTATGCATATTGCATTTTGGGACCAATTGATGAACAAGATGGCCGACAGGCGGCCATCTTGGATTTTGATAGTTAGAGCTTGTTACCACTATTTCTCAGAAAGTACTCAAGGGATCTGTATCAAATTGCATGTGCAGGTTCCCCTAGGGGTCAAGTTGTGCATATTGCATTTTCAGACCGATCGATGAACAAGATGGCCGACAAGACGCCATCTTGGATTTTGATAGTTGAAGCTTGTTACCACTATTTCTTAGAAAGTACTGAAGGGATCTGTCTCAAATTTCATGTGTAGGTTCCCCTAGGTCCCTGGTTATGCATATTGCATTTTGGTACCGATCGGTGAACAAGATGGCAAACAGGACGCCATCTTGGATTTTGACAATTGAAGTTTTTTTCCGCTATGTCTAAGAATGTACTGAAGGGATCTGTCTCAAATTGTATGTGCATTCTATGGGTCTAGTTGTGCATATTGCATTTTAGGACCAATCTGTGAATAAGATGGCCGACAGGTAGCCATCTTGGATTTTGATAATTGAAGTTTGTTACTGTTATATATCTCAGAAAGTAGTCAAAGGATCTTTCTCAAATTTCATGTGTAGTAATATGTAGTAAAAGCTTGAAAAGCAGAGAAAAGATCTGTAACGAAGCTGCGGTGCGCTTCGTTGCTATATTTTCCGGAAATTATATTAACCGAGACTTTGACGGAGAACGCAGGTTGCTGCCGTGTTTGTGAAATTGGAGGTTAAACTATCGATAATCGGCCCGGTGTGTAGCGCCACGTGCTCGGTCTTTCATTGATGGGTAGGAGTTAATTCTGATAGCGAAAACGTGAAAATATTAGCAGCAAAACTGTCCATTTCACGGTACTTCCCACTGAGCCACGCGGGTATTTTCTTGTTGTCGCCTTTACACATGTTAAATATTAATAAACTGTAAAATGAATTTGATGTCGTCCATTGTCCATACTCACTGGTACCTTTGAATATTGCAGCGAGACATAGGAATCTGCAAGCTAACGCGGCAGTCGAACCCAGGGCAAAACAAATTAATTGTATCATTCTTACTCTACGCTAATGACTACGGTCGTAGCGAAACAAGTCGTTACAATTTGGAACCTCCGGGGGGACCCTAATTAACTAATTAATTGAATTTCTGATCGTTGACTTACTCGTTTATTTACTACGCGGTGTGACGAATCCCTGTGGTTGTGGAATTTATACAGGTGTACTGTTTACGTTTCGGTTGAGTGGGTACGCTTGTGTGTATAATTTCTCAGGTGTGAGCTATTTATAGCTTGCACTGTGTTTCTCTTTAATATTTTGGACCTAGTCTTGTTAGCTTGATTAACGAAACTTGTGTAGGCGTTTCACATTAGTACTGGTGAGAATGTGGACAATGCGGATTTGGGAAATGAAATATAGGCTTTACAATCCTGGGTAAAAAAACTTTCATTGCGAATGCTCATGGGAGGTGTCGTGTAACAGGGTACGGGGGAAGGATGGGCGACAGTATTACTGGGGAGGCCGCTCATAGGTAAAGGGGACTAAGTAGGATTTATTGTAGTAACTGATATGGGGTTAGAGTGAGTTAAATTCCGAAACTGATAGGCCAGTACTGAAAATACAAACTTGTAATTTGGATATTTGAGGGGTTGTTGTTATTTAGTAGTATTGATATTACAATTTGATAGGACTAACATTTGTTGTTCAACTTGTTTTTCATGTTTGCTGTATACTGGTGCCCCTGACCTGGGGGGAGGAACTAAGGAAGAGGACCCAGGCCCCTGTGTCATTGCTGGTGCCACAACGTCAAAGCGGTTTGGGGAAATACGTACGGCCCTGCCTGGACCCAGACGTCCTTATTGTTATTCCGGAAAGTGTGATATAAAGTGCCCGGAGGAACTTTGAGGTGATAAGTATCGGGACATTGGGGTGTTGCTTTTGGCCATGGTAACAAAAAAACCCCTGTACATGATTCCAGGGAATTTCAGTGTTACACAAGGAGAACATAATAGTTTGGGCCCGATCGGGCAGGGTAATAAACCCGAACCGCGCAGCACAGGGGTCTGGAGGACACCGTGTCGACCCCTGAATATCCCTTCCCCCCAGGGGGCATCAGAACTTTAAGAAAAAATACGCATAGTGAGGAGCATTCAATTTATTCAGACCTAGTATTGATGAGTAGTTTCAGTATGTTCATGTCTAATCTGCGGATGTATTTATGACGTGTTTTTATATATATATTCTTTTCCTTTTGTATGTTGTAGGTATATATACAGGCAAATATGAAACGACTAGTGTCAGGCCAAGTGGCCATTATTGGCCATAGCTATATAACAAGACTTAGCAATCTTATCAATAACCCTAGGGAGGGGAGGTTTACTCGGGATCTGGGATTGACGGGGGTGGGTGTTCGTCTGTATGGTAAGTCTGGGGGGAAAATTTGGGATATTGTGGACTTGGTGGATCGGATGAAGAGGGAGGGGTTTAGTCCGGGGTTAGTAATCTTGCAGGTGGGGGGGGGAACGACTTAAATAGCAGGGGGGATAGGTTGCAACATTTCATGGGGGTCTTGCGTATGATACTAGATACATTAGATAGCTGGGGGGTAGAGCGGGTGGCCCTCATGGCAGTATTTCCGCGGACCCGGCATCGTGCGGTGACCGGGGCGGAGTATGCGGCTCGTCGGGCACGCATGTCTCTGGCCCTCTCCCTCGAGATGAGGGACCGGGGTCAGAGCTATGTGGCTCGGCGACGCCTCATGTCCCCCGGCTGCTGAACGATGGGGTTCATTTGAACCCCACGAGAATGCGGCGATATTTTCATGAGTTGCGCCACCTCTCTATCCGGGAATTAAAGAAAATTTAAGGGGAGGGGGAAGTTGATTCATGGTAGGTATATAGCAGGGGTTGGGGGGGGGGGACACATATGTACAATAGGGAGGGGAGGGGGAGGTTGTTATGTAGGTGAACTGGTGGTATGTAATGTTAAGTGTAATTGGTGGGGGCGACCAGGGGCATGTAGATAGGACTGTAGGTATAATTGTAGTTAGTTAGGGAGAAGATCCAGGTGGTTGGGGGTGTCTCTGGTGGTAAGAGTTGATATGACTAACACCTCGAGATAACCCTAACAAGGACTTCTGCTATTCAAAATTGTTGGGGTGGGTATTTTTGGCTGTTAGGTATTCTGGCCACTGTGGGGACTATGGTTCTGGTGGTTAGAGTTGATACGACCAACACTGGGGTTTTGTACTCACGTGGTCAGACTTAATTAGTTTGGGGGGTATATAAGTAACGGGGGAAAGTCTCTGGTCAACCCCAAATTTTCATTCGAGCTGGGTTAAGTAAAATCATAAGAGTGGCTTCCCCAGTCTTGTAGGATCGTTTAGGGCCCGGTGGAAAACTTTGTTTTGTTAATTGTATGTTTTTGTATTTGTGTACTTTTTTTTTTCCCCATAATGTCATATTTTTTTCCTTTAGTTCTAAAGTCGTGTAAAAAGGAGGTGGTGTCCAAGGCAGAAAGAAAAATTATCTATGAGTACTCTTCTGATTTTGGAATTGTCTAAAAGTATAAACGAAATTTAACTTGGTTAAAAGACTCTTGGGACATTGTTCTGGTTTTTTTCTTTATAAATGCTGGAATCTTGGGATTATTACGTTTATCTATAATCTTAAAGTTTTCGTGTACTGAGTTCCGAGACATGGAGCTTAAACTTTTTCTGCCTTGGAAAATTATTCAACTCTCTAAGTTATGTTTGGTGGTGTCTAACTTTGCACAGTGGAAAGTGTAACACGTGCAAATATATATGTTAGGGGTAAAATAAATTGCTGATTGAGGTCCATTTCATAATAACAAATATTATGGTCTCACCATTGTAATACTCGACGACATCTTCTAATATACATTTATTGCAAAAGTAAGCAAGGGGGCCTGTTACAATTCTTTTAGCACCCATTTCTGCGCTGAAATTCTCCAGTCTGCTCCGAGGTCACTTGGCATTGTACATACGTCAGGTGGTAGTACAATATATATATATATACGAGGCATCTGCAGTTGATTGCTAGGGCTGTAAAACAATTATACAAAGAGAAAGAGATACAAAAGAAAAGGAATGAAAAACAACCATGCCCTAAGCTATATATATATAATCACTACTAAACAGATCAACAACAACCCAGTGTGATGATGGGCAGATTACAATTTCAAAAATCATTTTTTTTTTACTCAGAATAATTAAATATATGTCATGATATTACTTAGCAACTCATGCAGAGTTTAAAGCATTTGAATGATATTAAGTTGGACCAGAATTAAATAAACAACAAGACAATTTTAAAGATTTTCCCTTGTATTGGAAGTCGTCGATACTAACCTTTGTGCCCCCCTGTTGGATATTTATCGCGGTCAAGGTGCCCTTTTCAAAACCCAGCACCATGCCCTTTTTTTTCCTGTGCGAAACACTAAATGTGCAGGCTTTAATCATGTACACAGCTTTTTAACCTTAAATAACACCTATATAAAAGTATACATATTTTTAATCTACACAACATTTGCATTTGTCATGCAGAGTTCATTTTTTGAGAGGTCTGCTTTTTGTTGTTTTGTGAGCCTGTAAAAACCATGGTAACCAAATTTTTTTCTTTAAAAAATTGCAAAAAATTGGCATTTTCAACCCAAAATTACACCCCCCTCTACTAGAATTTTTTTTTTGAATACAGTTTAAAACCAAGCATCACTGTCGTGATAGCGGAACTGAGCCTATTTCGACATAGGTATATCATTAAACTTTTGAGCAATCTTACCTCGTACCGCGGCTATCAATTTCTGCTGCTACAGAAATGAGTTTTTCCGTCTTAGACGTACATTTGGATACCCTCTAAACCATTAATCTCGAACCCATTTTGTTGAATTTCTTTATGCAAATGTGAAGCCTGCATATAAGTCTCTAGATTGAATTCACCAATTTTAGCACATATACAGTTTTTAATTTTTCATGCATATAATAAATAGGGGCTTTCTGCTTAATAAAAATCTCACCCATGGCCATTCGGTCTAACTGTACACTGCTACACAAATCATGTATATGCAATATATACATGTATATGCAGTTATCTATGCTTTAGAATGACCAAATTAGTCAGGGACTGCTAAAGGAATTTCAATAGATCATGATGTGATTCTGACTTTGAAAAGGTTAGGAAAATTTCAGAAATTTCAATATTTTGAGATATTTTTTTGTAGACGTCAATAAAAAGTTTAGGGTCAGGGGGTAAAATCTAGGTAGGGTCGGATGATTCTAAACAAACAATATTTTTTGTCTTATTAAATAAACTGCATACTATTTTAGAAGAAACAATTAGGGACTTCAGTTAAAAATTAAAAGTAGACAAAAAAATATGGAAACTGCTCAGACAGATTAGACTATATAAGTCATCCAAATAACTTGAAGGATGTTTTTTTTATTTTTTTTTTAATATGTGTTGATCACTAATTATCTGCAATTAAATTGTGTCATAAACTGGGTTAGACTCGGTAAGGGGCATAACTCGTATTTAAAACCATGCATTTTTTCACTGTTTTGTAAAGGAAGGGAAATAACTCATACCGTATAGTCTGATTCAGTTGACTTATGAGAAACAAATGCAACTTCCCATTCTTAATGTTTCCTTAAAACAGTTTCTGTACGATATTATGACAGCTATTAAATATTGTACATATCCTCGTATGACTGTTTGTTATAACTGCATGTTATTTTAGATGAAACAATTCAACGAAAGCAATCTTTTCTGCCAATATTAACGTAACGTTATGCGCAAAGGGAGTAAAACCGTGGATTACAAAATTGGATTTACAAAATTTAGAAGCAGCTACGCGCAAACAACTTTTACATAAAATGTTTCATATCACATTTTGACTTTTAACAACTATAGACAATTTAAAGTTCAAAACCAGCAAAAATATTCCAAACGTAACACACTTGTCTGCTTGCCTACGTTTCACAAATGAAATAATAATGGATATTTCATGGAGAGATACTTTATACTTCATAGATAAATCGTGATTCCTCTTTTCCATCATGACACTTATAATCAATACGTGAAAATAATTTTCTGTATTCAGTCACATCAGCATGCTTCGAATCTACGTACTGCCATGGCGGACTAAGAAGAATTTACAAATTACCTCCCTTGTACCAGTCTTCAAATTAAAATCTTATTCGGTGAAAGAAATTTTGGCGAAAGCTTTGATGAAACACTGTTGAGTTAATATCTGGAAAGGAAGTAGACAATTTTATCAGTGTAAAATATCAGAGGTTAATTAGTAAAATCAAATGCTTTGCGAACTTACATTTTGTCTGTTTTCTTTCAAGTTGTCGATTTTCACTACTGGTGTTTGCTCATCAATAAAATCGAGACGACGCCTTTTAAATGGAACAGCTGACGTTTTTATAACTTCTAAGTTGGTAGCTCTGTTCACGTGAACTTCCACTTTTCCTGGCTCAAATTTGGATGGCACCACTGCGGCATTTTCAAGTTTCACCGGTGATTTGAGCATTTCGGCATTTTGATAAATAGAGTGTTTCTCTGGAGAGAAACAAACCATACGCCAAAGATTGTCCTCCACTTGCATAGTTGCATTGAAATATTTTGTATTGCTTCTGCTTCTTTTCAGCTCGGATACGGCATGAATATAGCCTTTCACGTCAGATTTCTTCGGATCCTGACTGTTACCAGCGTAGGAGTTTGAAGTAGCCATCTTGTCCGCACCGCACGTTAAGCGTCAAAGTATAACGCATGCTTCAAACCGCGTCAGTATAATTATAAGGATAAGCCCCTTTTCTGACAAACGTTTGACCGATGTAAATATTTCAAAAGGCGGGAATTGTGTCGTCATTCCGCGCGGAAAATATTTTATTCCCGGGAAATATTTATTCTATATTACATGTAAGATAGCTAGATCGACGGTCAGCGGCGAGAATTTTTTAATGTAGGCCTATTTTTTTTTTTTTTAACATTTACACTCCAATATCTATGGTATACTGTCATTCCACATTTTTTTTCAGGTTTCTGTAAAAAAAAACTCCGTCGAGTAAATGCAGACATGTAGATCTAGGTCTAGTAGATCTTATAGATCTACATTCAGCAATAATGAAAAACAAATGGTCGATTAAACATTTTTGCGAAGACTTTAAAATAACGTTTAAACTATTTTTTAACCGGTTGAAGGTCGTTATTATTATATGAAGTAGAAGTTTTACTTTGGATTCAATCGATACATAAGGAGACACGAATTCCATGCTATTTTGCTAGAAAACTGCTCTTTTTGGAAAACAAGCAATTTAAAAAAAAAAGAAGAAGAAGAAAATGCGTAATTAAAAAAAAGATAAAAAAATAGCATTATCCTCCGTAAATATTAGTAGTTATGAGGAGACAATACTATAGTTAACGCAAAGTAACGGTTATTTCAAGTAAAGATTTTAGTTTTTTGGTGGCATTATTTCATTTCATGAAAATTTGAAATTATTAACTTCTTTCTTAGTGATTAGATCATAATAGATGTTCATGAAACGTCTCCACGAATGCAGCAATAACAGGGCTATAGTGCGAACGAATGTTTCTGTCGCATTGGCGCGTGATTATGTGGCGTTGTCGCGCTATGCCCCCGCCTGCTAGTGCGACAATGCAAGAGCAGAAATCAGCCACCATACAGCTGACTATATAAAATAATACATATGTATGTATGCTTTCCTTTTACCAAGATGATTATTTGACATGATGTGTGATGTTGACCTTTGAGCTGATGATGACATACTTTTCTGGAGGCACGAGAGCTTAAAGGCCCACTACGTTTCCGAAACAAAAATGACAAGTTTATTTATTACAATTATAACGTCGGAATATATATACCAATGGCCTAAAATGAAGTTACAACACCAAATAAACGCAAGATTTCCTGTAAAAGACTATGTTACAATGAAGGTTCATGACGCTGTTTTGCCGCGTGCCTCTGTGATGGTCAACTACTGCGCGGTAATTAGCTAGGACGACGCCGGGTAACATACTTGACGACCCGGGTTATGGGAATTAGCATTTAATTATTATTATTTTTAATTGTTCAGAAAGGTATGATGAGTGTAGTATTTACGGTAAGCTTGTAACTTTTACGACTCTACTCAATTATCAAACTCGTTATACATTCACATTTTAAAAAGTAAAGGCCGTTTTGGAAAAGGAGTACTCCTTTAAAATTATTATGTAATTAAACATGAACGTTCGATCATTGTTCGTTTTAGAGATTTGGAATATGTTTAGAACATTTTACCTCACTGTGACATTGAATGATGGTGAAGACTAATGGAAATGCATAACTTTTTTTAGACATTTGTACATGCTATGTCTTTGCAAAAAAATCAACTCTGTATGTAAAGTTTTAAAGTGCTAAAAACTGTCAAAGGTTTGACGGGAAAACGACGAAATCGTCATTTATCTCCGCCATTTTGGATGCTATGACCTTGAAACGTATTTGTTCCTGACATGATGCCCTTTCATATCCACAAAACCTTCAAAACTTTTATTATGCAATTTTCATTTTTGACCTTTGTTTGCCACCCTCCCCTCCCCACCCTACCGTAGCGACCTATTAACCTTGAACGCTACAAGTAAAACAAATAAAACAAAGTATACTCAGATGTCAACAAAATCGTAATTCAAACTCAAAATCGATAAACAGAAGGCAAATATTAACAAAATAGAGACTTGCACGGAAACTCCTTGAAAAAATACAAGGAGAATCAGACCAGGTGCTCCGGAAGAGTAAGCGGCAGATAAAACTGAGTCGAATGTACGTTTTTTAGAACTTTATAGACGTGAGATAGAGTGTTTACAAACTTTGTTGGAATATTTGTCAATATTTTTTGTTGTTTCGATTGTCCTCATAAACGTTTATTCTAATGGAATTCACTCTGGTGACGTTTGGATCAAATTTTATTGAAAACTGTCACAATCTGAGTACGGTGACATCTCGATCCTGTCCGATCCTGCCCAATCCTTCCAGTCGCCCTACCGATTATAAGAATCTATTGAGCGTTTTCGTGATCAAGATTATTTTTAATATCATTTCCGGGCGCGGCTAAATACCCAATACTACCCAATACTACCCAATACCACCCAATACTACCCAATACTACCTGTAAACAGCTAATAAACTACTGTTTTGGGACTTCATATAATCAATACTATTCAATTAAACTATATTTTGCTTGTAAAAATGAGTTTTGTGTAAAAATGTGTGTTTTAAAGCCAAATATCGCCCAATACTGGCCAACGAAACGACTAAATACCCAATACTACCCAATACTATATGTAAATCACTAATTAAACATCCTTTTATGACATAATCTATTTATTTTTATATTAAATCAAAATAAAATTTGTCTTATGAAATGAGTTTTGTGTAAAAATGTGAGTTCTGAGGCCAAATATCGGCCGGAAATTACCCAATACTAGCT
The DNA here is from genome assembly GCF_041381155.1 of Argopecten irradians. Lineage (NCBI taxonomy): Eukaryota > Metazoa > Mollusca > Bivalvia > Pectinida > Pectinidae > Argopecten > Argopecten irradians. The sequence goes on from NW_027187484.1 coordinate 694,208, forward strand.
AACGAAACGACGAAATACCCAATACTACCCAATACTATATGTAAATAACTTACTAACCACTTTTTTATGACATTTTCTATTTGTCTATGTTAAATTAAAATAAAGTTTGTCTTATAAAATGAGTTTTGTGTAAAAATGTGTCTTTTAAAGCCAAATATCGCCTAATACTGGCCAACGAAACGACTAAATACCCAATACTACCCAATACTACATGTAAAAATCACTAATTAAACATTCTTTTATGACATAATCTATTTAATTATGTTAAACTAAAATAGAATTTGTCTTATAAAATGAGTTTTGTGTAAAAATGTGAGTTTTAAGGCCTAATATCGGCCAGAAATTACCCAATACTAGCTAACGAAACGACGAAATACCCAATACTACCCAATACTATATGTAAATAAGTTACTAACCATTCTTTTATGACATATTTTGTTTATCTATGTTCAATTAATATAAAGTTTGTCTAATAAAATCAGTTTTGTGTAAAAATGTGTCTTTAAAGCCAAATATCGCCTAATACTGGCCAACGAAACGACTAAATACCCAATACTACCCAATACTACATGTAAATCACTAATTAAACATTCTTTTATGACATAATCTATTTAATTATGTTAAATTAAAATAAAATTTGTCTTATAAAATGAGTTTTGTGTAAAAATGTGAGTTTTAAGGCCTAATATCGGCCAGAAATTACCCAATACTAGCTAACGAAACGACGAAATACCCAATACTACCCAATACTATATGTAAATAACTTACTAACCATTCTTTTATGACATATTTTGTTTATCTATGTTCAATTAATATAAAGTTTGTCTTATAAAATCAGTTTTGTGTAAAAATGTGTCTTTAAAGCCAAATATCGCTCAATACTGGCCAACGAAACGACTAAATACCCAATACTACATGTAAATCACTTATTTACCACGCTTTTGTGACATAATCTATTTATTTATGTTAAATTAAAATAGAGTTTGTCTTATATGACGAGTTTTGTGTAAAAATGTGGGTTTTGAGGCCAAATATCGCCTATAAACACCCATATACCGCCAAACACATCTAAATGCCCAATACTACACAATACTACATAAAAAGCAACTAATTTAGCATTTTATGCAACATTTCTAATTAATTTTGTTTTATGATAAATAAGTTTTACTTTATTACAAATAATGTATCATTAATCCAAAATCTAGTTTACATTATTCAAGGATTTAGAAGTGAGAGTCTTACTTATAAATCCTTGACATTATTATTTGAGTTATATATGGCCTAAAAAGTAATTTGTAAATGTAAAATAGATGATTTGCTTTGATATCCTTTACCCATAAATACCTGATATCACGCAACACAATGAGTCTAGATACTACACAATACTACTTACACATTGTTTTGTTAAACTCTCCTAAGTATAACGTACATTATGTAACGATGTTATTTGTCAATAAAATGCGCGTGCTTGTCATCTACTGGGCTAGATTTTGCTGTGGGAGTGGAAAAGGAATGACTTTCCTTGAGAGACAGCAGTCCACAATGTGACGGTTTATTACATTTTTGCTGTGAAATGCAAGGTTTTATTGTGAAAATATACGGTATTTTCCAGCCGGGTAAAATATCAAGTTTTGCATTTATTTGCAATACTTTTTTCATCTTTTATATCTAATTTGGCACCAATAGGCTTCCGTATATTTATATCCTAAAAGTTATCAATTTATATTGTAAAAACGTCATTTTGTACGTTACAGGAATACACATGGTAAAAATATGCTTGGCTAGAAGTAGAAGATGGGATATGCATATCGCTCTATATACATTTTAATTCCCTGTCTTTAAGTCAACGTAAAACTATGAAAAATATTAATAACCACTTGCAATTTCCATTTGCCGTTCCATTATCTATTTTGAGCAATACGGCAAATATTCTATTGCGAAACACAGGGATCATAAAATTAGTTATAGTTTATATCAATATGGACCCGTTTTATTGGTATAGATCGAAAATCGGTAAAGTTTCTATTTTACATAGTATTGAGCACGTAAGATGTCAGAGAAATCACTATATATTTGGAAATAAACACATAATCACGTGATCACTAGATACCCAAAGTACAATTCCATATTTCAGCCAATGACACAAATGAGGAAGTAAGCATGTTACTTGTTTAACTAGGTTTTTTACTGCAGAAAAATTCACGTGTTTTGCACTTGTTTAGTGAAATTCTCTCGCGGATCGTGTTTTCATTTCCAAAGTTGAGAAACAGATTGAATTTCACAAATATAAATTTGTATCTATCTTGTTACAAGCGTTTGTTATATAAAGGCATCACGAATTTTAATACGGTTTTAATGGCCATGTACAATATTGGTTCAACTTTGGGGGGGGGATCCTCCCGGAATGAATTTGAATTTCATACATGTACAGTATAAATAAAGATTAAGATGAATTGATAGTATCATATCCTTATTTATTGAATACAAGGTCAGTATAGAGGCTAATTTAGCAAGTCTGACCATTATGTATGGATATACATGTTGCGATATATTCAGCTACATTTAGGAACCATTGGAGATATTTTCATTAAGTTCTCAGTATGGGCTGTGCATCGAAATGAAGTTTTAAATGCTCATTGTATCCAATACTGTAAACAACTTGTTAACCACTCTTTTATGACATAATCTATCTAATTATGTTAAAATCAAGTATCTTTTACCTTCAATAATGAACTTGTTTTTACAAATGTGTGTTTTAAAGCCAAATTTCGCGCGGAAATAACCAATACACAATGAATTAATGCCCAATACTACATAAAAACAACTAACATGATTAACAATCCTTTTGCCGTTTTTTTTCTTTTGTGTTTTGAATGATGTTTTGGTGTAAATTTATTTCAAAATTTGTAAGTCCTATACTGACTGAGCCAACCCATAAATACCTAATAACTGTTTCAGTTTCATACTCGGAAACAGGCTTTGAAGACTTTCTGACAGACGCAAAATAAGAAAACTTGTTTAGTCTATAAATCGAGAGTAATTTAGCACCATACTACCTCCATGTCACTTCTTCCTCTAAAAGTTCTTTGATACATTCTTCTCTCCATGTGGGAAATGACTTGGATGAAGCGACTAGATCAACACCTTCATTAGCAACTTTTCAAATATGTACATCACGTAATTCTGATGAAAAATATCCAGCCAATTACGATTTTGGTGACAGATTCTTCAGATTTCTTTATTACTCTCTTACGTGTGTAACAAGAGGTCAAATCAGTGTAATACATTTTGACATGACGGAACACAGTCAACATAGCATTAGTATAATACAATCAACACAACATAAGTATAATACAGAATATAATGGAATTAATTGATCTAATTATTATAAATTAATTTCTCTAATTTCTCAATAAACCTGCTAAGTTGCGAAAGAATACGTACGTTACACAGTGAGATTAGACCTTTCATTTTTGTTAGATTAGGGTTCGTAATGGGTTGGTATTTCATTATAGTTACATGTTACATTTACTCCAGTGAGTGTAATAAAAGATTTCTTTTTCATATTAACGGCGGACAAAAGTAATTTGACTAAATATTAACTATCTAAATATCTGGTATAATGCGATTACTAGTCCGCTAAACCTGCCTATATTATTAGGCTTTTTTATTTATTTTTTTTGCCTAATATATAGTCTATATAAAAGTATCATTTTACACATTTCAGATGCATTGTGCAATTTTAGAAATAGATTACACAGTGTATGAAGATATCTTATAAAGTATATAAAATATCTTATATATATGCAGTGAAATTAAGGATCGACATTGCTCTTTGAATAAATGTCATGTTGGCTTGCCATAAGATTGATTTGTTTAATTTCTTAGCTTCAGAGTCTTTTATCACTGAATATATTTCCTTTCTATAACAAGCGACTATACAGTGTCCTCGCAAAGTGACTATACAATTTTAACTAATCATCCTACAACTTCAAAATTCGATTAAGTAAAAGATATGGTGTCCATTGATATATATTGATATGTGTTTTATATTGTTGGATTCATTTGTAAACCTTAGATGGTGCTTGAAAGAATGAAAGTCATACAGAATACCTTAAAATTGTGCAAAATATTAGGCGGGCGTCTCAATTCTTCGATGATGAACAGCAGATCAACTCTCGAAAAGTGTCTGAAACGTTAATACTGATTAACCCTCAACATTTCATTAGTCACTGGTAGTTCAAATTGCTATCCATGACGCCATTTATAACTGAAAATTGCAAAAAAAAAATGTATAGAATAAATGAAATTGGCAAAAATTATCCACTATCCATTGTTGCATTTGTCTTAGCAAGTGATCGAGTACCGCTATACAGACTCGCAACTACGAAATTTAAAAAATACTATATATACACTTCCGTTCATACACTGTGGATTCGTTCATGTCCAATGTTAGAGATCAAGTAACCAATGAGAATTCAGCCTTGTCAATCACTTGATGATTATAATGACTGACACCTGTAATTAGTGTCCGCTAGCCAATGATATGTTTGAAGAGGAGGGGCCTAGAGTCGTGCACCTGTCAATTATACCTGACTGATCAAAGGGGACGTCCACGGACAAATGCCGTAATTTCTCTATACCGTGTATTTTGTAAAAAGATTAATTATAAAGTTTGAATGGATTTCTACGAAATTTTTGTAGAAAAAATCGCGTTATTGCACAAAACTTTGGCGTTGTTACGCGAAACTTTGGCGTTATTACGCAAAACTATCGCGTTATTACGCAAAATGTACATTATACGTATGATGGTTAGCACACATTTTTGTAGCTATCAGAAAATAATCAACAACTTTCAAACCAAACGGTTATTACATGATCAATGGTGCAAAAACGTGTGCATTTGATGAGGCAAATATTTATTTTATGGTGTTGTACCACCATAATTAATTTACATTGTGTAAATTATGAATGAGGTCGTATACATAATCGGACATCATTTTTTTATATTCTACCTGGGCAATATAACACCATATGCATATTAAACGAATTCGAATCGGTCCCTAATTTTTACATTAGATGCGTAGTTTCTCTGAAAAAATATCAATTGGATTGTTTGAGGTGCTTGAAGGATGGCCATAGGACACTACCCTGGTGAACTCAACGTTTGGACATTGGAGTTAAAAATTACAATATCTATGCGAATATGACGGCACAACACTAATATTAAGATGATATTTTTGAAAAAGGTAAACAAAAACTTAAAAGTCATATTCCTAACAACGGCAACAACCATTTTTTCCAATGATTTTCAAATTTCTTTTGAAGAGTATCGCTTTTATTAAATAAAAACTATATATTTTTGGATACGGTAGTGATATTTTATAACATTTACATGTGCATTTACATTAAACGTTTTATGGAGACACTTTGTTTTATAAATATAGTGGTTAATAATGAGTAAGATTTCATTATTAGTATTAGTCACTAGAATATGTATAATTCTCACTTGCAACCACTGTAGTTTCGAACTTTTTGTCACGGTGAAGGGGAGTTTATAATTTTTTTCCTATTTCTCTTTATCATAATCAAATTCAAGGTTCCACTTTCTTGTACCTGTTGGTGTATCAGCAGGAGAAATCAAACAGTAAAAAAATCTTTAGACCCTTTTTGTTTCTTAAAGAAAATCTTAAATTCAAGTTGTATAGCGGGTAGGGAGAGTATCTCCAAATGCAATTGTACATACATTTTTCGAAGGAAATTCTTGACTGCAGACACAAGACCTTGAAACTGGAGAAAATTAGTATTAATTGTTGAGTCATTGAGGGTAACTACACCAGCATTGTATTTTAATGAAAAAAAATCTTATACTGTATTTGTTATTTGGCATTACAGATGCTTCACCGCCGACAGAGCATAAATCATATTCATCATTTGAACAATAATTGGTGTTTAATCATGTATATATATGTCTAATTAACACAAAAAATAATACAAAATAATTTATTTTGCCTTTTGTGCATGGGCAATTAGTACTTCATTCCATATAGGACATAGTGCCACGGAATTTTTTTCGGGATGCAATTAATTATTTCTTATATTTTCAACTTGAAATAAAATTAGAAGCTCAAACTTTTCAATGGCGGTAATGGTGTAAATTAAGTAACTTTTGTAACCGAAGAAAAATACTAAATCGTCTGCTCCTGTTTTTAATAGTGAAAAAATACTATTTGTCAGCGGTGGAGCATCTTTAATAGTATTTCTTGCGAACTTATCAAAAGGGTACAATGATACATGTAAATATGGATTGAAAAGGATGAAATTGGATTCACGTCGTGGATATTGTAACGAAAACGCTTGGCTCAAATTTCTCTAAATCTAACATCCCGCAGAAGGAAAATACAGATTTCGTGGAATTGATAATGATCTATATGCATATTAATATGAAAAAAAAGCTTTGGTATTTCTGATGAAATATTTTTTTCATATCATTTTTTCGATTTTATTAGAAAATCAAGCGGGTTTCTTGAACACTATTACTGTAACAGTATTCTGTATTGCTATAAGACTTCTCCAGGGTGACATTCTTTGCCATCTTTCATTTCTTGTGACATGTATAGTTTATATTTTGTATTGCAAAGAAGTGTATCTCTAAAGTATTTATTAGAAAAAAAGCATCGTAACTGAAGTTATAATTTGTCAAATTTTGACATGTAGAGTTTTGTTCAGTAATCTATCAAAAGCTAAAAGATTTAGACAATTAACCTGTAAGACAAGCATATACCGGTATGAGGATTTTTAAAATGGTTAATAATACAGATTTAACATATTGAAAACAACTTCGGTTTCTAATATTTTATGTATATTCGATGCAAAACATATTTTGAAGTCCATAAATACTGTAAATATATGTACAAATAAATAAATGAGTACACATAGTTTGTTTAATTGTAGAAAAGCGAACATCATAAATTTTGACCCGACACTTCTTTCTCACATTCTACATTTACTATCATAGAGAGACATGTTTAATTAAATTGAAAAAAATGAATACAATGCAGATCATGGCAGAATTACGAATAATCGATATTGTCCTGAAGAGTGTATGATGATACGTATATCTGGCAAGAGAATTGCTCCCCACCTCACCCCCACCCCCCGCTTAGTTGCGACAGCTAGGTAACCTTTGAAACACCTGTCAAATCACCGAATGTGTCAGCTGAATTAACATCCGGAGAAATGTGTACACATCACCAGATACCAATTACGAGCACACTAATACCCGTTGACCCCAAACTTATATATGACCTTTTCCTATTTAAAGACTACTTTTACTTTTTTTGTTTATATAAATTATATGGATACCTACTCATTGTAATGAACCTTTTAAAGCTAAGAAGAGATATTGGTCTGTAATTAGACACAATGTTGGGGTCATTAGCTTTTTCCATGCGTCAGGATATACACCAGACGAAAGGGAATAATTAAATATAATAGACAGAGGCAATTTATTGATTGATTGTATATGTTGCGTACTTCCGTCGTTAAATAGGCTGTTGTCCACCTGAAATATTGTCATTTTTTATATAGGTTTTAGCATTAACTATATTGAACATTCCTTCCATTTCTTCTTGACTTGGGTAAGTATAGCAGTATTTTGGAATAAATCTATTTCTTAAAAACATCACTGATTCGTGTTTGCATTTAAAAAGATAATGAAATTCGTCGCCAATATCCGATTTACATAAATCACACTTTCTTTCATTACGCAGAATACCAAGTCATCTTCCTGATTCTATCAATAGGTTAATATTAGCGGTTCTAAATTTACACATAATTTTTCTATCATTTTCATTAAGTTCTAATAAACACTTTTCTATGCAAACTGAACCCAGCTCTGGATAAATTATATTTAACATATGACAACCATTTAAAAGACATAGACCAGTTTCATGTAAAGTATACATTAATCTATAATGTTACTTGGTAATTTATTTGAAGTTATAAGGTTATGCCAAAAAGTAATCATTCTACATTTTTTTTTCAATATCAATCGGGTATCTTCCCAGCTCGCCATATACCATAATTTTTTTTCTACAACATTTGTATTTTCAAATCCCTATACTTCTGATGAGTATAATATATTTTAAGTTGAAGGTCAACAGGCAGTTATATAGTCGAATTAGCAAACACTGATTTATTCAGCAGTCCTTTTTCCTTGCTTTAAAAAAGCTACCATTGAAATTAAAAAAAAAAATATGCCTAGCCTAGATATGTATATCCTTCTAATAGATCTAATTCTGTATTGCATAACGTAAACTGGTGCTGATTTAGCTTTTGGAAATATTACAACTTTTGTTCTAATTTCGTTTTTTCGTTTTATCAACCGCAGTCAGGTATGATTGACAGGTACACGACCCTAGGCCCCTCCCCTTCAAACCTATCATTGGCTAGCGGAGACTAATTACAGGTGTCAGTCATTGAAAATAAATCAAGTGATTGACAAGGCGGAGCTTCTCATTGGTTACTTGATCTTTGGCAAGGTTTCAAGTTTTTTATTTACCAATGCAATACAGCACATAGGTTTAACATATACATAAATACATAGTACAATGATCATTGTTATATTATCAAGATGGCGGAGGATAATTCCGGTATACTTATATGCAAAGTAAATTAAACAAATTGACAAATATATGGGTATGATATATACAACTGCAGATTAATGAGAATTTTCCTTTTTTCTTTTGCCCGGATCGAATATTTCCCCAGACATGAACTAACCTATTTCTAAAATAAATTGCACATGTATGTGAAATGTGTAAAATGAGGCTTTAATTCGAAAAGATATGACTTGAATATGTTCAATACTGAAGATAGAGACATTTTCATTTTCGCCTGTGGGATATTGAAGAAAAAAGGAGAACTGCAGAGCCTGGTAACATTCTTACTTAAAAGAAAGGCTAAAAGTTCTACATTAGTTTTGCAAATACGCCATTACCCTTACTGCAAACACAACGTTTCTTCAAAATTACTTCTACATGCTGGTTACATATAACTATCAGTTTTAAATAATGAACATTTCTAGCGATATTTTGGAACAAACGCGATTTTAGCATTTATTAAATATTATAATTAGAAAGTGGTGTTATAGAGTTATTTATTTTGATGTGTTTGGGGGATACAAAATTTGTTTTCTAGCTGGACTTTTACTTTCATCTAATAAAATAAAATAATGAAGATTTGATCTCAGCATTTTGATCTAATTTCAGTAGTATTGATTTGTTAATTTGTTTCAGTATTGGGTATTTATAGATGCATTTGGCATAAAAAAAAAACCTTAAAATTAGAAATAAGGCCAAATCTTCATTTGACAATATCAATTATCGAAACGTGTTAAATTAGTTGTATTTAAAAGTATTATTGGGTTTTTATATGTTGGTTTTACCGGTATAGGGTGTTATTTGACATTTAAAAATTGCAATAAAATTACAACAATTAGGCAAAATATCATTCAAAATACGGGGAAGGGGGGGGGGGGGAAATAGACAAAAAGAGTGTTAATAACATTAGTTTATATGTAGTATTTGGTATTTAGTCGTTATGTATTAGGTAATTTTCGGGCGAGATATTTGGCTTTAAAACTCACATTTTTACACAAAAATCATTTTATGGGACAGACTATATTTTAATTTAACATTCATAAATGGATTATGTCATAAAAGAATGTTTTATTAGTGATTTACATATAGTATTGGGTACAGTATTGGGTATTTAGTCGTTTTGTTAGCTAGTATTGGGTAATTTCCGGTCGATATTTTGCTTCAAAACTCACATTTTCTCACAAACTTCATTTTATAAGACAAATTTTATTTAAATTTAACATAAGTAAATAGATTATGTCATAAACGCGTGGTTAATAAGTTATTTACATGTAGTATTGGGTATTTAGTCGTTTCGTTGGCCAGTATTGAGCGATATTTGGCTTTAAAGACACATTTTTACACAAAACTGATTTTATAAGACAAACTTTATATTAATTGAACATAGATAAACAAAATATGTCATAAAAGAATGGTTAATAAGTTATTTACATATAGTATTGGGTAGTATTGGGTATTTCGTCGTTTCGTTAGCTAGTATTGGGTAATTTCTGGCCGATATTAGGCCTTAAAACTCACATTTTTACACAAAACTCATTTTATAAGACAAATTCTATTTTAATTTAACATAATTAAATAGATTATGTTATAAAAGAATGTTTAATTAGTGATTTACATGTAGTATTGGGTAGTATTGGGTAATTAGTCGTTTTCGTTGGCCAGTATTAGGCGATATTTGGCTTAAAACACACACATTTTTACACAAAACTCATTTTATAAGACAAATTTTATTTTAATTTAACATAGACAAATAGAAAATGTCATAAAAGAATGGTTAGTAAGTTATTTACACATAGTATTGGGTAGTATTGGGTATTTCGACGTTTCGTTAGCTGGTATTGGGTAATTTCCGGCCGATATGTGGCCTCAAAACTCACATTTTTACACAAAACTCATTTTATAAGACAAATTTTATTTAAATTTAATATAAATAAATAGATTATGTCATAAAAGGATGTTTAATTAGTGATTTACATATAGTATTGGGTAGTATTGGGTATTTAGTCGTTTCGTTGGCCAGTATTGGGCGATATTTGGCTTTAACACACTCATTTTTACACAAAACTCATTTTTAAATGCAAAATATAGTTTAATTGAATGGTATTGATTATATAAAGTCCCAAAACAATGGTTTATTAGCTATTTACAGGTAGTATTGGGTAGTATTGGGTAGTATTGGGTGGTATTGGGTAGTATTGGGTAGTATTGGGTATTTAGCCGCGCCGATCATTTCCTGTCTACGAGGTAAGAAGGAAATAATTAAGCCAATATGAATGTTAATATAAATATGCAGGCTACATTATCCACGATGAAATTTTACTAAATGCATTTATAAAAGACTGTTTTTCTGTATGGGATAATGGCGGACGGTCACCATTTTTTTCGATCGGCAGATCTAGTCCTGTTGGTGTATGTGCCTATTCTACAGATGGGAGGATAACTTAATTAATTTGATACGTAATACGTGGGCATATTTTTTAAGAAAAAAAAACCATGTTATGACTGATATGTTTAAACACTAAACAGGTTAACCCCTGATTCATATCATACCGATTTGAGTAATCAAGAAGTTACTCAAATGCAGGATTCTGTGAAATAAACATGCATAAAATATTTTAAACATTTTTATAAAAAAAAAAAAAACAGCGTCATTATTTTTACATGACACCATCACTAACATAACTTTGTACATTATTACTGAAATGGGGACAAACTTCAATGTCAACAAGCTAAATCACCTTCGTTGCTTACTATGGGGGTAAAAATAGAACTCGTCCAACTGACGTTTGTACTAAATGTCCTAAATGGCTAATACACTAAGCTTAGTCAATGGAGAGAAGTGACTGTGATATCAAATTGTCATCTTACAACAAAGCAAGACAATAGAAATCAATAATGATTTAATGTGCACAGTTATAAATCTGAAAATAATGACACCCTTTTTTGATAAAAACGTTGAAATGAATTTTGTGTTTTTATGTCGCAGAATCCTGCATTTGAGTAACTTATTGATTACTGAAAGGGGTACTGCCTATTAAGCAGAGGATTCTCTTCTGTCAGCAAAGACAATGAAGGAGTTTGCAATATATCTCTGGTAGTCTGACAATCAGCATGAGTCATACTTTTTTAATTTGAGACATTTCGCACCGCGACGTTTCACCCCAACTGCTTTTGCAACCGCAGCCAATGTGAGATTTAATTTCTATGTATATATTTTAAAGATTCGCCGATACAGTACAGATTCCAAACTAATGGTAGAAGTCAAAATGGAGTCATCTGCCATTTTACTACAGAAATCACATCAATAACAATACACATTTTTTGTGGAATTTTCTGTGAACATACTATTTATGTTTGAGTTTAAGAATGCTGCAGATTTTGGGTTCAGTTTGTGAGACCGCGTGATGCGTCACGAAGATTTGATTGGGGAGAAATTATAATACTTCTTACTCTCATAAATATAGAATAGAATAAATAAATTCTATTATAAAAGTTAAAATAAATATATATTAAAAAGACTAATTAAATATTAAACATAAATAATTATACATGTATATTAATAAAAATAAATACAACACTGTTCTATTTTTAGTATGTACAGTGTATATATAAATTACATACATGCCATACCTCCCGGCGTGAGACAAAACCTCCCGTATTTTAAAGCCTTTTATTGTCTCCCGGCAGGAGAGTCTAAATTCCCGATTTCTATAAACCCCTCCGTTTTATTTTCGTTGCCACATTTGTGTACATGCTAGGTTAATTTTAGCAGGAGAGTTTTATTTTTTTTTTATTTTCGTTGCCACATTTGTGTACATGCTAGGTTAATTTTAGCAGGAGAGTAACCACTCTCTGACCCCCTGACCAACACCCAAGTGGCCCTAATTAGCAGCCTTGGGCTATTTCCACCTTGGCTTGTGGTGTCTCTTTCACTCACGTCTGTGTATTAATATTACGTAAACTGAAGTCAAGCAGCCGATCCGCCGCCTAGAAAACAATCAGCTGGCCTTTCAATAAATTTTATGACTACAGCTAGTGAGCATAACAACAAAACAAATACTGCTTACAACTGTGAATGATTTACTCACGTTTTTAATGTTAAATAGGCCTATCTGTATTTGATGGATGCAAGGATTTATCATATACGTCCTTGGATGGATGTCACAAACTTTGCAATCGTAATGGCCGCCATTTTGGGTAATTGTAATAGATGATCCGGATTTTATAGAATTTCCGGATTTCCTAATAACCACGTTTTTAAAAATGGAAAAAGTATTATTTTTTTAGAATTTCTGTGTGAATTTATTTTTAGAAAAAAAATATTAATAATAAAAAATTAGCAGTAGTAACTGAATTTAAATAAATAAAATTAAAAAGAAATTTACTTTTTTTCTCTCTCAGATTAAATTACATTTTGAATACTACTGTAACGATTCTGTTTTTTTTAATTTAGTGCTTGTAAATTTAAGAACTTTATCTAAGTTTATTATCCGTTATTGTGAAAGATTATTAAAAAGCCCAGTCTAATATTTCGAACAATAAAACTGCTCCAGAACTGGGTGTATATAGGGATGTGACTACTTTTGCAAAACCACACATTCCTTTATTTCAGTAAAATTCAATATGAATGCAGAATTTCATCTTAAAAAAACAGATATTTAATGTATTCAGATATGTCGCGCGTATATCTCCCTCTTTTGAGACCAAAATCCCTCAAAATGGTTATCAATCTCCCTTTCCACCCCTAGAAAAATATGGCATGTATGTATAAATGTCTGTTTTTCTAGTGTTTGGACATTTATGTTTATTCTAGTATATAAAAATATAGGTAGTAACTATCCTGTCGATAGATTGCGCAAAACATAGCTACAAGCCTCTGAAAAACATTTTCTTTGTGGACTACAAACTCAGCATAAAAGTGAATGTCCTCACTGGAAGTAAATGGATTGTCGAATTGCTTGGTGAATTTGTTTTATTATGACAAAAAATATTTTTCTTCGGAACCGTCATGTGTGTAAAATAGGAGAGGATGATTTATGAACTTGATTGGGATTCCGACCCAGGACCTCCATAGCTAGAGATGTGTGTTCTACCAACGCGACCCCATCCAGATTCACCTCGTGTTGACGTCACAAAAAGCTCCCATTTTTACTTAGAAATACAACGACAACAAGCAACATGAAGTTTTGAAATGTTTCACTGTATTTAAAATTATAAATCGTGTCTGTAGCCACATGTGTTTAGATTGGTAATAGTGTTATGATTTTAAAAAAAGTAGGACCAGGTAAAAAAAACACATTCTCTCACAGAAATAAGAATATCCGGCAGTTGACCACTATCGGCTGAAAACAACTTAATTTCTTAGGAAAATGTCAATATCAATTATTTCGGTCAGTTGTCACGAATTTCTTACAAAAATGTCAATATCGATAATTGCGGTCAGTTTGCCCCTGGGAAGGGGGTTAAACTTTACTATAGTTTATATAGAGAAATCACATTTTTGAGAATTATTTTATTTCCATCAGAATTTACTGAAACTCGATTGAAATCCTCAATATGGGCTAGTAATTTAATAGAATGCACATACATATATATGTACCGGCCCAGACTAACCTCCAGGGACCCCTGGGGAGGGGGTAGATTTACTATACTTTATATACCGTAGGGAAATCACATTTTTGAGAATTATTTATTTAATTTCTATCAGAATGTACTCAAACTTTATTGAGATGATCAGTATGGGCTAGAAGTTTAAAAGTATGCACATACCATGGCCAGCCCAGACTGACCCAAAGAGGCTGATTGGCAGGGGCAAAAAGAGGTTAAATTGACTTGAATTTCAAAAAGCATTTCACTGATGGACATTATATTATAAAATGATGAAGCAAAGTTGTTTAGAATTAAACAAGGAGTCAACTGACAATTGGTCAAGGTCATAAGGTAAAAGGTCAAGGACAAAGGTCAGTGCCAAATTTTGTATTAATTAACTGTTAAACGTTTGTTTTGTCATGGTATACATATTATGAAGCAAAGTTGATCAGAATTAAACAAAGAGTCAACTGACCAATGGTCAAGGTCATGGGGTCAAAGGATAACGACAAAGGTCAAGGTCAAATTTTGTATTAGAGTAGAATGTTGTTAAGTCGAGCTTGTATAACTCGAATACCCTGTTTAAATTAAGTATTTTGCTGGTCCAAATGAAACATTCAAGATAACTTAACTCGAATACTCAGATAACTTGGAAGCATAGTTGATCAGAATTAATCAAGAAGTCAACTGACCAATGATCAAGGTCATAAGGGTCAAAGTTCAAGGTCAAATTTTGTATTTTTTCATGGATGAACATATCATTATATTATTTAGCAACATTGATCAGAAGCAATTCAACTGACCAATTGTCATGGTCATGGGGGTCAAAGGTCAAGGTTGTCTTTCTATCTTTTCACTAATAAATATTTTGTTATCATACTTTGATACAAAATCCGTCCGAAAATAACCAGGAATCAACTGAGTTAGGTTATTGGTTTAATTTATTGCCACAAGATGAAGACGTTCCTGACCTTCAATATTCTAGTTTCACATGGCGGCTGGGAAATTCATGTCTTATAGACATTTTCTTGTTGTTTGTTGTTTTTAGTTCACTATTGTTTTTTGTGATCATTCATTCTTTATAAGCCCATCATCATCAGATGGATGATTGGCTATTCAATTCCCTCTTCCTCCGTGATTCATGGTCTTTTCATTATTACATGTACTGCTATTTCCTATAGAAAGTACTCTATGGATCTTTTTAACCCACCATCATGAGATGGTGTGAGTCATTGAAACTTCTTATGGTCATGTGGATTCTCCTTGGTCCTTAATTGAGCCCATTTCTATTTTGATTGTTATCCAGGAACAAAATGGCGGACAGGCGGCCATCTTTGATTTGAACCGTTTGTTTTTGCCTTTTATTGGAAAGCACTGGAAGGATTTTCTGAAACTTCAAATCAGGTTCCCCTTGGTTCTTAATTATGACCTTTTCAATTTGATTTTGATCTGCAAACAAAAAAATGGCCAACAGGTGGCCATCTTTGATTTGGACTGTTGAAGTTCAAGGCTTTCTTTCAAACTTGGTCCCCAGTTGTGCCAATTTAATTTCGAGTTTGGTCCAGAAACAAATTGAACTTGTGGTTGCCATATGTTTGTAACAAAGCAAAATTAATTTAATCCATTTGTTGGTGTACAAGTTAAATCCAATATCGTCCTAGTGTTTAATCCTTCCTGTTATGTTAAAGGGCCACTACCTTTCCAAAACGGCTTTTAATTTTTAGCTCACCTGGCCCGAAGGGCCGGTGAGCTGATGTCATGGCGCGGCGTCCGTCCGTCCGTCAACATTTCCTTTAAATTGCTACTAGTCATAGAGTTCTGCATGGATTGTAACCAAATTTGGCCAGAAACATCCTTGGGGGGAGGGGAACAGAACTTGTATCAGTTTTGACTCTGACCCCCCGGGGGCAGGAGGGGCAGGGCCCTATAGGGGTAATAGAGGTAAATCCTATAAATCGCTACTTAACCTAGAGTTCTACATGGATTATAACCAAATTTGGCCACAAACATTGTTGAGGGAAGGGGAACAGAACTTGTATAAATTATGGCTCTGACCCCCCGGGGGCAGGAGGGGTGGGGTCCAATAGGGGAAATAGAGGTAAATCCTATAAATCGCTACTTGTCCTAGAGTTCTGCATGGATTGTAACCAAATTTGGCCACAAACATCCTTGGGGGAAGAAGAACAGAACTTGTATAAATTTTGGCTCTGACCCCCCGGGGGCAGGAGGGGCGGGGCCCCATAGGGGAAATAGATGTAAATCCTATAAATCGCTACTTGTCCTTGATTTCTACATGGATTGTAACCGAATTTGGCCACAAACATCCTTGGGGGAAGGGGAACAGAACTTGTATAAATTTTGGCTCTGACCCCTTGGGGCAGGAGGGGCGGGGCCCAATAGGGGAAATAGAGGTAAATCCTATACATCGCTACTTGTCCTAGAGTTCTGCATGGATTGTAACCAAATTTGGCCACAAACATCCTTGGGGGAAGGGGAACAGAACTTGTATAAATTTTGGCTCTAACCCCCCCGGGGGGAGGAGGGCCGGGGCCCAATAGGGGAAATATAGGTAAATCATATAAATCGCTACTTGTCCTAGAGTTCTGCATGGATTGTAACCAAAATTGGCCACAAACATCATTGGGGGAAGGGGAACAGAAATTGTATAAATTTTGGCTCTGACCCCCCCGGGGGCAGGAGGGGCAGGGCCCAATAGGGAAATAAGAGGTAAATATTCAAATTCCTTCAGAAAAGAAACAATGAACCTGTCTTCAGAACATGACTTGACATTACAAACCAGGTGAGCGATACAGGCCCTCTGGGCCTCTTGTTAAAATAGGAATGTAAAACGAGATTAATAATCATGTAGAGTCGCAGAAGTTATTAACTATACGTTTACTAGCACACTTATCATCACCTTCAGAACTGTTTAATTAGAATAAATAAAATGTTAATTTTCATAGCGCGGGTCGTTTTATGTTTCCTGCCCCCGTCCTAAATGCCGCGCGGTAGTTGACTATCACTGCGCCAGACGGCAAAACAGCGAAATGAATCTCCACTGTTATCGTATATTAGACAGGAAATCTTGCATATGTTTGGTGTTGTAACCTCATCTTAAGTCATCGATATATATTTTCTTTTGTTATTAATGTTTTTAAGAAACCTTTAAATTTTACTCCGGAAAGGTTGTGGGCCTTTAACAGTTAATTGGTGACTCATTTTTGTGATTGTATAATTGATAAGAAAGTTTGGTGAATGTATGCAAAAATGAGTTCGTTATCAACAAAATTAATGTGTTGTACAAAGTTTGTTATACGAGTGGTTTTCATACTACTGATATACCGTACACTTATCGCAGGTAATGATTTTTAGCTCACCTGGCCCTATGGGCCGGTGAGCTTATGTCATTGGGCGGCGTCCGTCTGTCCGTCCGTCTGTCCGTCAACATTTCCTTTAAATCGCTACTAGTCATAGAGTTCTGCATGGATTGTAGCCAAATTTGGCCACAAACATCCTTGGGGGAAGGGGAACAGAACTTGTATAAATTTTGGCTCTGACCCCCCCGGGGCCAGGAGGGGCGGGGCCCAATAGGGGAAATAGATGTTAATCCTATAAATCGCTACTTGTCCTAGAGTTCTGCATGGATTGTAACCAAATTTGGCCACAAATATCCATGGGGGAAGGGGAACAGAAATTGTATAAATTTTGGCTCTGACCCCCTGGGGGCAGGATGGGCGGGGCCCAATAGGGGAAATAGAGGTAAATCCTATAAATCGTTACTTGTCCTAGAGTTCTGCATGGAATGAAACCAAATTTGGTCACAAACATCCATGGGGGAATGGGAACAGAACTTTTATAAATTTTGGCTCTGACCCCCTGGGGGCAGGAGGGGCGGGGCCCAATAGGGGAAATAGAGGTAAATCCTATAAATCGCTACTTGTCCTAGAGTTCTGCATGGAATGTAACCAAATTTGGCCACAAACATCCATGGGGGAAGGGGAACAGAACTTGTATAAATTTTGGCTCTGACCCCCTGGGGACAGGAGGGGCGGGGCCCAATAGGGGAAATAGAGGTAAATCCTATAAATCGCTACTTGTCCTAGAGTTCTGCATGGAATGTAACCAAATTTGGCCACAAACATCCATGGGGGAAGGGGAACAGAACTTGTATAAATTTTGGCTCTGACCCCCTTGGGACAGGAGGGGCGGGGCCCAATAGGGAAAATAGAGGTAAATCCTATAAATCGCTACTTATCCTAGTGTTCTGCATGGAATGTAACCAAATTTGGCCAGAAACATCCTTGGGAGACGGGGAACAGCACTTGTATAAATTTTGGCTCTGACCCCCGGGGGCAGGAGGGGCGGGGCCCAATAGAGGTTAATCCTATAAATCGCTACTTGTCCTAGAGTTGTGCATGGATTGTTACCAAAGGCCACAAACATCCATGGGAAAAGGGAACAGAACTTGTATAAATTTTGGCTCTGACCCCCTGGGGGCAGGAGGGCGGGGCCCAACAGGGGAAACAGAGGTAAATCCTATAAATCACTAATTGTCCTAGAGTTCTGCATGAATTGTAACCAAATTTATCCACAAACATCCATGGGGGAAGGGGAACAGAACTTGTATAAATTTTGGCTCTGACCCCCTGGGAGCAGGAGGGGCGGGGCCCAATAGGAGAAATAGAGGGGCGGGAGGGATGGGGCTCAATAGGGGAAATAAAGGTAAATCCTTTTAATCACTACTAGTCATAGGGTTCTTCATAGATTGTACGCAAATTTGGCCAGTAATATCATTGGGGAAAGGGGAATAGGGTTTGTATAAATTTTGGCTCTGACCCCCCAGGGGCAGGAAAGGCGGGGCCTAATAGGGGAAATAGAGGTAGATATTAAAATTCCTTTAGGAAAGAAACAATGAACCTGTATTCAGAACCTAACTACAGGCCCTGTGGGCCTCTTGTTTTTAGCCTACCATCTATTCAAATCGCCCTGCGTCCGTGGTCCGTGCTCCATCGTCCGTCCGTCATCCATCCGTTAACAATTCTTGTTAGCGCTATTTCTCAGAAGTAAAGAAGGGATTTTGCTCAAATTCCATGTGTAGGTTCCCCTCGGTCCCTAGTTATGCATATTGCATTTTGGGATCGATCGGAAAACAAAATGGCCGACAGGCAGCCATCTTGGATTTTGACATTTGAAGTTTGTTAGCGCTATTTCTCAGAAAGCACTGAAAGGATATTTCTCAAATTTCATTGTGGGATTGATCGAAAAAGAAAATGGCCGACCGGCAGCCATCTGTGATTTTGAGATTTGAAGTTTGTTAGCACTATTTCTCAGAAAGTACTTGAGGGATCTTTGTCAAATTTCATGTGTAGGTTTCCCTTGCCAAGTTATGCATATTGCAATTTGGGATTGATCGGGAAAACAAAATGGCAGACAGGCCGCTATCTTGGATTCTGACATTTGATGTTTGTTATTGCTATTTCTTGATATTCCTCGAAAAATTCACATGTAGGTTCCTCTTGGTCCCTACTTGTGTCATGCCATTATTGAGACTGATCAGAAAAACAAGATGGCCTGCAGTTAGCCATTTTGGATTTTGACGTTTGAAGTTTGTTATCGCTATTTAACGAAATGCACTGGAGGAATATTCCTGAAGCTTCACCTGTACATTGCCCTTGGTGCCTATTTATGGAATGTCATTATTAAGACTGATCAGAAAAACAAGATGGCCGTCAGACAGCCATCATAAAGAGGAAGTATAGGGAAAGAAGGAAAAGCAGAGAAAAGATCAGTCTTACAAAGATCCAGTTAAGGTCACTCAATGGTAGGCATCAAGATCTTCTCGGATCTCTTGTTGCAATACTTATTTTGATTAAATAGACTGTCGAGTCAAATAAGGGTCTTGTTCCATTATAGATTCAACATGCCACTGAAAAGGTTTTCACGGAGGGGGATTGGTGCCAAGAAAACATGTGACGAGGAGTTGTCTACCAGTTTGACGAGTGACGTTGACATGGGTACGCCCCCTATAAAAAAGGCACATAGCGACGACATGGGTACGCCCCCTATAAAAAAGGCACATAGCGACGACATGGGTACGCCCCCTATAAAAAAGGCACATAGCGACGACATGGGTACGCCCCCTGTAGTAAAGGCAGAAAGTGACAAAAAACATGTGAAAAAATCTGTAAAGGAAACTGTAAAAAACTCTGTGAAAGAAACTGTGAAAAAATCTGTGAAAACATCTGTGAAAAAAACTGTGAAAGCCAAAGAACTCAAATCCACTGCAAGCAATCGAAAGGCATGTTATAATATAATGCTAATAACCGCAAAAGCAGATAGGAAAGAGAGAATCAAGGTAAGAAAAGATCATGATGATGGTGAGGATGTAGGATTTAAAAGTGAAAATAGCAAGAGTACACCGAGCAAAAAAGGAAATTTGAACAATAAAAAAATCCGTATATCCAAAACAAGATATTCATGTAACCCTCCAACAAATTCTAAAAGAATAAAAACGAAAAACATGAAAATAAAAGCAAGCAAGGAAATAGTAAAACCATTGAATAAAGCGAACAAACGACAAACAAAAAGAAAAACGGGTGCACAGGAAACTTGCAAAAACCCCGTGAGTGAAAAGGGAAAGAAAAGAGAGAAAACCATTGATTTGAACAGTAACAAAATTACAAATGGAAAACACGAAAAAATCAAAGCAGTTGGTAAAGCAAAGAAAATTTTAAGCAATCCGTGTGTGAAGACAGAAAAATGGAGGGAAAATGAGCAGGTTGCAAGTTCCAACATTGATGAAATGAAAGGTCAAATAGAAAAGAGAATATACCAATTATCTAGTGAAAATAATGGAACCTATTGTCAAAGTAATTTTACATATCATAACAGTACTATAAAAGAGGAAAATGAAAAAAGAAATGAAATGGATAACTGTGCACATAAAACTGATGAGGATGAAGTTAAATTTGAAAGTGAAACAGGACCTGCAGTATTCTATTTCAATACATTATCTACGACAACACAACAGAAACTAATGAAGAAAGTTGGTATTGCTTGTGAATTCGACCTAGAAACTGAAAATACACCAATTAAAAAATTGGGGAAACCAAAACAGATAAAGACTATTAATGGTGATGGTAATTGTTTTTTTAGAGCATTGTCATACAGTATTACTTTTGATGAAACTTACCATAGAAAAATTAGACATGACACGGTTATTCACATGGTCAAGAATGGTAATCAATACAAGAGTCACTTGAGATCTGGTTATAAATCTGTTAGCGACTGGGTTATGAAAAAGAAGATGCTTGAAAACGGTACATGGGCTACTGAAATCGAAATATTGGCGGCTGCCGATTTTCTCCGTACTGATGTGTACATTTATGAAGAGAGTATATCATCCTGGTTAAAATTTTCAGCAAAACAAGTTGATCAAAACAGTGAAGTAGAACAAGAAGCGATATATTTGATACACAGATATCGGGCACATTATGATGTGGTTGTATGCACAGAAGATGCAGATGAAAATGTGGAAACATTTGCTGGTTGTAACCGGACAGCTGCTTCTGGAAAAACAGATGCATGCACAAAATCTTTGAAACAAACAAAGACATCTTACAAGTGTAACATATCCACAAATTCATGTGTAACTGAAACTGTGACCAAGAATTCTGAATTGAAGAAATCAGAAACGATTAAAACCAGTATCAACTCCTTAAGTACGGACCATGCGCAATTGGACAAATATCAATGGAAACAAAGTAAAGGTCTAGAAATTCTGAAATCTCAAGCAGGTATGAATAAAGCAGTACAAGGAAATTTTCATCAAGGCCATCCCAGATTTTTAGAAAATTCAGGAAAACAGTGCGTAATGAACAGTTTGGCAGCCCTTGTTTACAGCCGAGAAAAATCTTTAATTACATGGAAAAGTTCAGATCTAGATCAAACTCTTATAAAAGGCGATGAAATATATGGGTTTCTCCAACAGAGTTCTACAATGCGTCATGAGTATGTGTCTATAAATGAAATACCCAGAGAATTAGATTGTAATGGGAAACTATACAAGTTTGAATTTCAAGAACCACTTGAGGGAACACTAGGACATACAGTTGAAGATCTAGATATGTTATTGTTCGTGACACTGAATGAGGCATTGATTGCTGCTTTGGATCAACATGAAAGTCACGGCACATTTATCACGTTCAAAGGGAACACTTTTATCGTTATTAAAGAGAATAGTAGATATTTCGTTTTTGATTCCCATTCTAGAAACGCTACAGGTTTGCAAATACCATGCGGTGCAAGCGTTCTTTTGAATTACTCTTGTATTGAAAATGTGTACAATCACTGTCTGAATCTAGCAGCATCAATGAACTACAGTGCATTTGACAGGTTTGAAGTAACAGCGGTAGCTGTTAAACAAGAACAAGTACAGTCAATTAATGATTCAAATAATGTAGAACATGGTGTGGTTGTATTGGATGAATATGTATATTCTGACAGTGAACATTTGGGTATACAAAACCCAATGACAACAATAAACAAATGTGAGGTTATTACAGAAATGACAGATATGACTGACAGTATAGGTAGTTCAAGTTCAAACAGAAAGCGCAAAGGGAAATCATATATGCAACGTAAAAAGGAAAAAAAAGCAAGAGCTCGAGAAAAGAGATTACAGCAAAATGTCAGAGTAATCGAAGAATATGATTTGACTGTTGGTGCAATGCGTGCAGATGACCCTGATGTTGAAGGCAAAAAAGTACAGAATAGAATGAGAGTAAAAGAGCAATACCACGAAAATACGTCCTATAGAGAAAGTAAACTATCTGCTTCAAAAAGAAAGTATGAATGCGATGAACAGCACCGACAGCACAAATTAACTGCATCCAAAAGGAAATATAAATGTGACGAAGAGCACCGTGAAAGCGTAAGAACGGCTTCAAAAAGAAAATAAAAATTTGACGAAGAGCACCGTGGAATTGTAAGAACGGCTTCAAAAAGAAAATACAAATGTGACGACGAGCACCGTGAAAATGTAAGAACGGCTTCAAAAAGAAAATACAAATGTGACGACGAGCACCGTGAAAATGTAAGAACGGCTTCAAAAAGAAAATATGAATGTGACGAAGAACACCGCGAAAACGTAAAAACGTATTCGAAAAGAAAATACAAGTTTGATGTCCAGCACAGAAATAAGTTGAAGTGTTCTTTGAAGGTAAAATATGACGAGAGTGAGCAATACAGAGAAGATCTTAAAGATAAAGTTAAAACAACAAGAAAAAAAAGTTTGCAGGAAAAACAATGTGATATAGACATTGTAACAGAGAACTTTTTGAAGAAAATTAAGGAATTTCCCGATTATGTTTGTTCAGTTTGTAATAAATTGCTGTTTAAAACGCAGGTATTGAAGTGTAAACAGGAGACCTATATGCAAAAAGAAGAGAACATCAGTCAAATTGCGAATATGTGCATATCCAAGAAATATTTCACCCCTTGTGATGATGATGAAATTCATCACTGTTCAAGTAGATGTAATTTATGGATTTGCTATACATGTCACAGGAAAATACAACAAGGTAAAATTCCATCTGAGGCTGGTATCAACAAAATGGAGACAAAGTCAATTCCTGAGGAACTGCAATGTTTAAATCCAATTGAAAAACATTTGATTTCTATTATTGTACCATTTATGAAAATGATACCTTTACCTAAAGGAGGACAGCATGGAGTTCATGGACCTGTTGTATGTGTACCCGCAGATGTAGATATGTCTATCACAACCTTACCGAGATGTGAAAACGATAATCAATTGATACGAGTAAAACTGAAGAGAAAGCTTTCATACAAGGGTCATTATAGTTATCATTTCGTAAACACGAGTCGTCTTGAAAAAGCAATAAAATATTTGAAAGAAAAAAACAAATGGTACAGAGATGTGGAGATTGACGAATCTTGGGAAAATCCTATTGAGGAAAACGAAGTACATACAGAAGGACAAACTGCTAATGTAGACGAAAACACAGAGACAGAGACAACTGATGATGGTGTTGATGATAGACTCCATGCCATGCCGCTTGATACTTGTCTCCAACCTGCCGACATAGGACAGGAAGTTCTTGATCAGTATTTCGATAAGATATTTTCAGTTGCTCCATGCGAGAAAAATAATCCTATCAGTATGTTAATGGAAAAGGGCGTTGAGGCAAAAGCATTTCCTGTACTGTTTCCAGACGGAGAGAATGTATTCAGTGATGATCGTGATACTGCTATCACACTGTGCAGGTATTTGCATAATCGATTGATGAATGTAGATAACAGATTTTCTGAAGATACTAACTTTATATTTTTCGCACAGTACTTAGCCGAACTACAGCAGGTGATATCGAATGTATCTATTGCTTTAAGGAAAGGCACTGGTATAGGAAAAGATGAACAACAAGTAACAAACACATATGTTAAAAAATCAGGAAAATGTAAAGTCAATTCTGAAAAATGACGAAGGATATAAATTTCTTAAACCCGTTAGAGGCACCCCACCATATTGGCAAGCAACACAGAAAGATCTCTTTGCTATGCTACGTCAATTAGGAATTCCAACATGGTTTTGTTCGTTTTCTGCAGCTGAAATGAGATGGACTGATGTAATCGAATGCATTTTGAAACAGCAGAATGATAGTAGAAAAGTAGATGGAATGGACTGGAAAATGAAGAATGACATATTGAAAAGCAATCCGGTAACAGTTGCTAGAATGTTTGAGCATCGTTTTCATTTTTTCTTAAGAGACGTAATAATGTCCAAAGCAGCGCCAATAGGCAAAATCATTGACTATTTCTATAGAGTTGAATTTCAACAAAGAGGATCACCACATACTCATTGTTTTTTTTGGGTAGAAAATGCCCCACAATTGGACAAAGATGATGATGTAGATATAGTTGAATTTGTTGACAAATACATATCATGTGCAATACCTTCGGAACATGAGTCAGAAATGCATGAAATTGTAACAAGTGTACAGCAGCATAGCAAACGGCATTCTAAATCCTGTAAGAAAAATGGGAAAGCATGTAGATTTAATTTCCCCAGACCTCCGTCAAACAATACATTTGTGTCACGCCCAGGTACTGATATGAAAGACCTGAAACAAACTGAACCCAACATGAGCGCTGAAGAGTTTGACGAAGTTTGTGCACATAATCTGAAGGTTGGCGGCATGCCAGTTGAAATTGCCAAAAAGATTTTGAGTGATATTTGGAAGCATATGGCAAATGAAGACAATGAAAACACATCCGTTGATGATATCTTCAAGCAACTCGGATTAACACAATCTTTATTTGAAAAGGCTTGCAATACTTTAACAAAGAGGACAAATGTAGTTTTGAAGAGAGATTCACATGATGTTTGGATTAATCAGTATAATCCTCACTTGCTTCGTTGTTGGAATGCAAATATGGATATCCAGTACGTCACTGATGCTTATGCATGTGTAGTATACATGGTGTCATACATAGCCAAAGCAGAAAGAGAAATGAGTCAAATACTTGACCATGCTCAAACAGAAGCCAGAGAAGGAAATGTTGATGCAGAACAAGCAATGAAAAAATTGGGAAGTGTATATCTTCATCATCGAGAAGTCAGTGCGCAAGAAGCAACATTCAGAGTTTGCAATTTAAGACTAAAGGAAAGCTCAAGAAAGGTACAGTTTATACCTGTTGGTGACAATCCAGTTAGAATGAGCCTTCCGCTCTCCGTTATCAAATCCAAATCAGAAAATGATGATAGCGACATATGGATGTCCAGTGTTGTTGATAAGTACAAAGCAAGACCAAACATAGCAGAATTTGATGATATGTGTTTAGCTACATTTTGCTCCGAGTACAGAGTTTTATCATCAACCGAAGTTGGTTCTAAACACCGCAGCACTGTTTACACTCTAAATAATAATTTAGGGTCCGTAATGAAAAGAACAAGAACAGATATCGCTGTTATTCGATATCCCCGGTTTTCAATGACACGAGCACCAGAGAAATATTTCCAGAGCATACTCCAACTTTTCCTACCGTATAGAGCAGATGTACAATTAAAGCCAAACGGATTTGAAACACACGAGGAGTTTTACAACAGGGGCTATGTTAAAGTTGGATTTAATGAAGCACTGCAAGAGGTGAAATCGATTATAGATACGAACCGTAGTTTCTATGAGAAAGATATAGATGTGCTCGAAGATGCCGAGAATGTGTTGGAAAATGCTGGACCTCGAGAGGATGCATGGGCACAGATTTGTCCCGAGACTGAATCAGAACGCATTAAATGTGATCAAGAAAAAATAATCACAAAAGAAAACGAAGACAATATTCAAGGAATACCCGATTGGGTTTGCAACAAGAATAGCCAAAATGTAGAAATATGTCCAACAGTGGTAACAAAAGAAGAGGGATTGGCAATATTGAGATCAATGAATCCAAAACAAAACAGTGTATTTTCAAAGATTAGGAAATGGTGTCTTGCCACAATCCATGGTAAAAATCCTGATCCGATACATATTTTCCTCACTGGAGGAGCCGGTACTGGAAAAAGTCATCTGATCAAAGCAGTATATTACGAGTCTACACGACTTTTTGCGCCTACATTGCAAAACCCAGATGATGTATCTGTTTTATTAGTTGCTCCAACTGGTGTAGCGGCATTTAATATCGGTGGTTCAACCATTCACAACGCATTAGCAATACCGGTAGAAGCCACCACAGCATACCAACCACTAAGTGATGAAAAGTTGAACACTTTGCGAAGTAAATTAGCTCAGCTACAATTGGTTATTATTGACGAGATATCGATGGTCGACAAGAAATTGCTTTCATATGTTCATGGGCGTTTAAGGCAAATCAAACAGACCGGCGATCATTCTCCGTTTGGCAATGTTAGTGTTTTAGCTGTTGGAGATTTTTATCAGCTTCCTCCTGTTAAAGGCAAGTCATTGTATACAAAAGATATTTTCTATGACTTGTGGAATGACAATTTTCGTATCGTAGAATTAGATGAAATCATGCGACAGAAAGACGACAAGGAATTTGCTATGGTGTTGAACCGATGTAGAGTAAAAGCCAAAAATGACAATTTGTCCAATAAAGACAGAGAATTGTTGAGCAATAGAGAAACGGGTGAAGTAAGTAACGGAATCCATATTTATGCTTGTAATGACCAGGTTGATGAACACAATTTGAATACATTACACACAATTTGCAACGATCCTGTCAGTATTGAAGCAGACGATTGGACAAAAGATGAACGTAGTGGAAGAATGACAAGAAAAGAAGCTTCCGACACGCAAGCAAGACAATGTACTTTGCCAAGATCACTATGGCTTTCAGTTGACGCTCGTGTTATGCTTACCAAAAACGTTGATGTGTCCGATGGACTTGTTAATGGTGCGTTTGGAACAGTTAAACAGTTGGTTAAAGAAAACAGTAGTGAAACAATAAAATGTGTTGAAGTCTGTTTTGATAATAAGAAGGTTGGTCTGAAACAAGGAAGAAAAGTGGGCGATGAAACGTTTGTTATGATAGAACGTCATGAAGAAATAATAGGCAGAAACAGTAGAAATACAAGACGACAGTTTCCTTTAAAACTTGCTTGGGCATGTACTGTACATAAGGTTCAGGGTTTAACGACCGATAGTGCTGTTGTTTGTTTGAAGAAAATATTTGCACCAGGTCAGGCTTATGTTGCTCTAAGTCGTGTAACATCAATGCATGGACTGACAATAACAGATTTTGACCAAAAAGCAATTTTTTGTAACCCAAAGTAAAAGAGGCACTTGAACAAATGCACGATTTTGTCTCGATATCAAGAGAAACGGTGGAAAATATGACAAATATAATATATCATAATACGGAAGGCATGATTCCTCATTTACAAGATATACGATCAAACAAACAAATACTTGATGCAGATTACACGTGCTTTACAGAAACTTGGTTACAGGACGATACGACTGTTCATGTTAGCAACTTTGAATTACACAGTCAAACCAGAAAAATGTCATATAAAGATTCAAACGAATTACAAACACAACGACATGGTGGCGTGGGAGTATTGAGTAAACAAAACGCAGAATTTGAGCGAATATACTTTGAAGTTGATGACCTGGAGTATATTGCATTTCAAATAGAAAATGTTATTATTGTTACTATTTATAGACCACAATCGTACAATATTGAAAACTTCAAAAATACGATAACACATTTGGTTCAATTGGTAGGTAAAACCAACAGAAGGTCAATAATTTTGGGAGATTTTAATCAGAATATTTTGCAAAATTCTTCATCAATATCGCTAATGATGGAATCACATGGATACAGACAATGTGTTAATGAAGCAACAACAGAAGGGGGAACGTTGATTGACCATGTTTATGTCAAAAATATTGATGCGATTGACGTAAACGTATTATCATGTTATTATAGTTACCATGAAGCTATTTCAATATCTTTTCAAAAATAACCGCATCAAATTTATCAGGGGGGGGGGGGGTATAGTCTATTGTCCGGGCCTCCACACACGGGGGGCCTCCACACACGGTGATGTGTGGGGGATGTGGATTTACAGTTATACCGTTTTATCTCCCCAGTTACAAGTAACCGTGAGATAATGCTGTACATACTCTTACCCTACCTTAAATGTTTTTAACTGCACATGTCGCAGACAAGTTTTGCATGCCCATTCATTTGATGTTGAGTTTGATGCGGTGACAATGAAGGTTTAATTAATATATTTTCTTTTGCAGTCTGTCCAAAATAATTATGACAGCATGTAGTTCTAGATGTAACAATAACGGCTTTACGTCGAATACTTAAAACACATCTTTGTGTACCAAAGCTGATGCATCATAATTGCTTCATATCCATTCATTTCATGTTAAGTTTTGATGGTATTCAAATTATTTGGAAAGTAAAATGTCAAAATATTTTTTAATATATATAAGTAACTTTAAAATGATACAAATATGGATTTTAAATTTCTTGCACATTTGCAGATCCCTCAATCGCCTTTAGCACTCGTTGTATAATTCTGGTATTTGTTAGCGACTGTTGTAGCGGCAAAGATTTGGCACTAATCAAAAGTGTCAAATGCGTTTCCGATACAACAGTAGCTAAGATAATTGGTAATACATTGAAGTGAGAGTGGAAGAGAATGAAACAGATCTGTACTCATAGAGAGTAAGAATGTGATTGTCATCTATGACTGTTTTCACTGTAATATTTCACTGTAATATATTACTTGGTCCTATTTTATATGCCACTTGAATTATGTAAACATTGGAATTTTGGAACAAAACGTTTTGCTATATTGTGAAGACATAGATGACTAGAATATTGCTCATTATTGACTAATCCTTTCTTCAGCACCAGAATGATCTTCAATCAAAGGACGTATGTTGTACACATTGAACACTGATGATTAATTTTCGAAACTGTAAATAGACAATGAAGATACCATCGCATGTTCCACATACAGTATTAAAATGGATCACCAGAAAAGTGTTAAAAGACAGGATGGTTGACTAACAAAAAACTGCACATGGTTACCACCTGCAATACATTGATTACAACAGCGTTAGTTCAACACTGGAATGATGTTCACTCAAATGATGATTACTCTACTTTCTCCATATGAAGGATAAGGAATTGTTGAATCGGCAAATAGCCATCCTACATGAAGATACTTTCGCATATCGTATACTTATTCGTGTAAGAATGGATAAGTCGGGATATGTAAGAGTAAAGAAAGGGTTGTGCGTACAGTATTAAAATGGTAACCAGAAAAGGATGATGGACTAAAAAGGCTGTATATGGCGTGTCAGGAACGTCAACTCAAAACATGTTACTTGGGTAAAGAGAGGCTGCCCATCCCCTAACAAAGAGGCCAATCCATCAGTCCTACTGTGAACGTTCAATTACATAATACCATGCCTTGGAGGCATATTCGTTTGAGTATGGTGTCCTCACTGAAAGAGTTATTCGACAGTTAACATGGATAACTAGGGAGTACTCGATACCGTGATTGGATTATCAGAACTTTGTCAATAATTGACAAAATACAAAGTTCAACATCAGAGTGATGTTCATTCAAAGAACTCGTATCATCTACTTATTACAGTATTAAGTGGATAACTCAAACTGTATACAAATTGAATCAGAAATGGACACTTTCGTAAACATCGTAGGATTAGTCAATAATGGACAACACCCAAGCAGTTATGAAATAAACTTTATGAAATTATCAGTACACGGTAAATTTCATGTGGTTTTCCCAATCGCCAAACATTAGGTGGTGTTTGAATACTTTAGGTTTCATACTTAAGTGCAGCCTTTTCAGCATTATCCACATTTTCAAATATACCAATGTTGTTTACCGTAAATATTGAAAACTTCTGTTAGAAAAAGACGGCGAAATCAGGAAGTACTCTTCTAGATATTGAAATGTCATTTGATAGCATACATTGTGGTACATAATAGTAATGTATATTAAAGTAATTACAATTAAACGGTAGTAGCTATTCTACTAAAGTATAAAATGTATCACAATTGGTCAATCATTCTTGAATAATTGATAATGTACATTTGGTATCAGCATTATCCGACAGTACTAGTATTTATTACTATGGCGGTAGGTAATAGGTAACTACTATATATACGACAATAAGACATTGTGACCAATGTAACACACTGCCATTAATGTGAAAAATATTAAGTTAAGGAACAAGAAAGGGAATACGAAACTGACATAAAATGACAATAATAAACTGTCACGCATATGTCCGAAAGTACCCATCCCTATCAAAATATTCCAGAAGCTGAAAAGAAGTTGTATAGCAGTAACAAAGTATCACAATATAATAGTAGATAACTAAATTATGTATAGAGATACCACCATACCGATACATTTTTGTAATATGGCAGTGGAAAAACTACTTTTTATATCATCAAGAAATGACTGAATGAAATAAATGACATGAAATTAATAAAATATGATTTGTAATACAATTTCTTTTAGTTTTTATTTTAAGCCAATTCTCATCAAGGAAATGGACAAAGGGAGGGATCTCGTACGAGTTTTTAACAACGAAAAATATGAAAAAGATGACTGGATATTAAGTAAGATGATCTACAAACAAGTAACACCAACTTTCAACCCTTAACCTAAAGAATTGATATATTTTCAGAAGCAAGAACTTAAACGTTAGAAGACATACATCCAATCATGCGTTTTTGTGTTCAGCTCAGACAACTCACCAATAAAATGAGACGAACGAGGGGAGGTAACTCTTTAATACTGTATACAACTAAACACGAATTATCTCCTCTTAATCGCTGTATGCTCCTGACCAAATATTATTGACATTGGTCTCATGGTTATTGTGGAAAATCATTTAAATACAGTATGTTTCAGATATTTGTCTCCAGTGACCTTCAATGTTGGTCACAACAATTCATCATAACATATAGTGAATAAAAGTTTGCCGTTTAGATTATCTACAAATAATCCTGCTTCACAATAGGTTTTCTTTTACAATAAACGGTAAGTGACTTATGGCCATTTTTAGATTTCGGGTTATGACGTCATAGCGGCCATTTTGTTACAATGTATCATTCATTTTTACAAACTTGGTAGCCCTTAATTTACACCAGCATGCTACAGGCCTAATACCAATGTCTGTTGGTTATTGAGAAGAAGTCGTTTAAAGATTTTCCCGCCATTTTTAAAAAGAGCAAAATTTTCAAAATGGCGTACAACGCTAACGGTAAACGCTACAGAAAAAAGAAAGACAGCATATTGACCAGAATGACATTCTGCATCGACTTATGGGGAAAAAATCACAAAAAAAATGAAATTGGTAAACTTTGACCCCATAGTTCACTCAATGGTGGGCGCCAAGATCCCTCTGGAATCTCTTGTTATAACAAGTTATTATTAGAAAAACATTGCCCTGTAGATTATCTTCAAATAACATACTTGCATGAAAGCTGTAAAACCAACGATAAGTTAGTTATGACCATTTAAACAATTTATTTATGATATGTGTATTTGACCCCTGTGAACTTGAATATGGGTCAAGGTCATTCCTAGTATCTGACTTTATAGCCCATCCCCTGGACATCTTATATATGAAATATGAAGATCCTAGACCTTACAGAACTTCAGGAGAAAAGTTTTCAAGTTTATTGTTAAAAACAGGACCTTTAACATTTGACCCTTACCGAAAACCGGAAGTTGCCATTTTTTGTAATAACATTTAGAGAGAAAAAATTTACGCTTAAGATAATCTGCAAAAAATGTTATTGGATGAAATCTGTTAAAAGTTAAACATTTTGGCGGGAATTTAGCAAAGATCAAAGGATTGTTCAAAATGGCATACAGCATTAACCGGAAGTGCTATCGAAAAATAAAAGACACCAAATTCATCAGAATGA
Organism: Argopecten irradians; assembly: GCF_041381155.1. Classification (NCBI taxonomy): domain Eukaryota; kingdom Metazoa; phylum Mollusca; class Bivalvia; order Pectinida; family Pectinidae; genus Argopecten; species Argopecten irradians. The sequence goes on from NW_027187484.1 coordinate 726,934, forward strand.
CATTCTGCATCGATATGTAAAAAGAAATTTCGCAAAATCAAAAAAATAAAAATTCGTGAACTTTGACCCCATAGCGAACTTTTTTGTTTGACCTTTGACCTAATTGCTGTAATGAAATAAAAGTTAGTCTTTTATACGATCTACATAAAACATCAAAAATATTTGCTGTATCTTAAACGGTTTTTGAGTTATGGCTGTTTTAAACTTTTTAGGTATGACGTCATGGCGGCCATCTTGAATTTTTGACCTACTTAAAAATGTTGCGGTCACCCCTTCAACTTATGCCATACAATATAACAATAAGGCCATTGGCATACCTCTTACCATTTTGAAGATCTTTTGGACACAAAAAAAAAGTGTAGAAGAATAATAATAATAATAATAAAAAACAGAACAAAAACAATAGGTCTTTTCACCACATGGTGAAAAGCCCTAATAAAAAACAGAACAAAAACAATAGGTCTTTTCACCACATGGTGAAAAGCCCTAATAAAAACAATAAACCTTCAATCGTGGGACGTAAGTATTCGTCAGTTTTGTTTTTTCGCAATATGTATTTTTACTTTTTTCATTTGAATTTTCCTTATCTCATTTATTGATATATTTTCACCAAATTTGGCATACTTATAGGTAAAGAGAATATTGTCTACACTTTCAGCTCATAATATTTTCAAAAAATTACCGATTGTCTACACTTTCAGCTCATAATATTTTCAAAATTTTCCGATGCTTCTTTTCAAAATATCATTTATTTAGGCCGGGCACGACCTACTTAAAAAACCGGGTGGTTGGCAATTAAGCCGATAAGGAAGAAGGCGGGACTATACTTATAGTGCATAGAGACCAGCCTCTGGTACAGCTTGTAAACACTACCACATGGGTCTAAACCACATGGTCAGTGTATACTGTAGATGGTGAGGGAAGATTACTGCTAGCATAGAATAACATTATTTTATAAGCGGTATAAGATATTTGTTTGGTATGATAGTGTTTAAAGTTCTATTAAAGAAGTATTTTTTGTAGCCTTTTATTTAATAAAGCAAATTTAAAATCGTACATCATTAATAAAGTTCCTTTTGTTAGTTATGGAATTATAATAAATGTTTTTATAATCAGGCTGCATACGATCAAACCTACTTTAGAAAACAACTGAAGAGTTATATATGCATTTTCTTTATAACAATATAATACCAAATTCAACCTGTATAAGGAATGTGCAATGATGAACAATTTTGAATATGTAATCCAAAGCTGAAATGGATGTAATGTATTTAATAGATTACACTCCCTTCACAACATTCCTCTGTAACATGAAACTGAAATTTCCATGCCCTTTATTTTCCATCCGGTCAATGCTAAAGACTGAACATCAGTCTCCCTCGAGACACTTAGTAAGGGGTTATAGATAACAAAACTAGGGCATCGTCTGATGGTGATGGAAATTCCCAGAGTTTGTGCAACTTTTGATGCTTGAACACAAACAGGAGACAAAATATATAAGGATTTAGAAATAAGAGAGAACAATGGAAACACCAAGGAAGTAATATGATTTGTGATTTAACAATTAAGGCAAAGATGAGCTTGTGAGTAGGGATTGTTGAAGAATAAGACAGATATGGGGGGAAACGACATAACACAGAAAGGATATGTAAAAGCTGATAATACAAAGGAATGGTTAAATGTTGATAGTTTTGGATACTCCTTAACCACATGAATTTATTCTTTGATGAGAATCACCTCTCATGTAGAAACAAAAAGTGGTTGGTCATCAATGTGTTATAGTGTGAAATCATACCGGCCTTTGGGTGAAATATGAACCATTGACTAGAAGCTCTGTGTTGTATTTGATTTGTATCATTAACATTACTGGATTATGGATAGTACATAACTATGGTATTTACTCTTGTTGGATAAAACCTGTGTGAGATTCTGGATATTAGCGCCAAAACTGAGATAAGGTAGGGTAACTTGTTACTCAGCATGCGTAGCCTAGACCATAGCAACAGTGTGTCTGTAAACATCCGCTATAAACTTCCGGTGAGATCAACGGCAAATTCAAACTTTGATTGACAGGACCCTTATCTTGCCAAATAATTCTATACATTGAAATAACTACTAAAAGATAATTTTGATAAAAAAACCATTTACATATTCAGATTCCTTACTAAAATATGAATTGCCATGACAGAATTTAATATAAAGGTGTTAATGAAAAACATGAAATAAAAGAGAATCTTTCTCTGAAGTGAGAGCTGTCAAAATTTTGTATTTCCAGCCATTTTCTCAAGTTGTCTCCCTTTTATACCCCGTGCCCGGCCTTTAATTTAGTGGTCGTTGGGACTATGAAAATTGGTCGTAAAACGGAATAGCGGTGTGATTGTATTTCTGAAGAGAAAAAAATCGGAACTGAAAATAAGTGGCCGTAATAGTGGGATGTTCGTAATTTAGTGTATATGCTATACAGTACATGTCTATGTTTGGAATAAACTTTTGGAAAATAAAAATAAAATAAAACAAAAATAAATATAAAGACAAAATAAAAGAATATTTTCAAGCATGGTGAATTAACAACAAATAAAAATATGAAATAAAAAAAAAATAAAAGTAAGCTGCCGACGACAAGGGTTGAACCCCGGACGTCAGCATAGAAAGCTCAGGACTTACCACGACACCACTTGTGAATATTATTAACTTAATAATGAAATGCAGTTCACTAAATTTTCTTATTTTCTTCGCAATCCACTTAAATTGATATTGATGCTGCTGAATAAGTTTACAGAAAGATTCTAAACTAGTTTATATTGTATCTGGGTGCAAATTACAACTACATATACCACAAATGTGTGGTTATTCAGTTTATTCTTCACGACACCAGCCGGGGGGGGGGGGGTAAAAAGCTAGTTCCGGAATTGCGATCCCAATACTGGTAAAACCAAGTTTTACCGTAAAAACCGGAAACAGGATAAGGGGCCCATGGGACCTTAACAGTCACCTGATATTTGATCCATATTTATTAGCCAACTGATGTCTTTTGTTCCTTTTCACAAAAAATTCACGAAATAGGAAACAATTTTTTGTGAACATAAAAATATTTACACAACACAGTAATCAACTCCATAAGTTACAGTCGAATCAAGACTAGTCAGAGATCTTTCCAATGTTAGTCTAAATCCAAAGTTTCATAACCCTGGTAATCTCTGTAAGTATTTACTTAAGGTATCGTTTTCACAAGGTCTAATAATAATTATTAGTGCAAAGGGCAATAACTCTGTAAGTTACAGTCAAATCAAACTGATTTTTGACTCTAGTCCGAAATCTTTCCAATGTTATTCTACATAAACAGTTTCATTAAAGATGCCCCACCGCTGACAAATGACAGTTTTTTCTTTATAAAAAACAGGAGCAGACGATTTAGTATTTTTCTTCAGTTACAATAGTTACTTACTTTATACCATTACCACCATTGAAAAGTTTGAGCTTCTAATGGACTCCGCCGAGATCACTCAGGAACGATAACTCTGTGGTGGCGCTAGTGTACTAAGGTCCATAGCGATTATAAACAATATGGCGGCAAAGCCTTGTCGAAACTGGGCAGTTCCCAAACTGAAAGCGGAATATTGAGAGCGAGAGGGGCAGTGGTAACTGGTCGGAAGATCGATTTGATAGAAAGGTAAGGGTATTGTTTTCTTGATATATTTTGAATAGTATAATATATACATTTAAATACAGTGCGGATTTTTTTTCACCGATGCACACGAAAGCCAGACTCGGATTGCAGTTTCCTTACTTCAGGCGTACGATGTAACAGTTATGCACGGTATGGTTTGGATGGTCGTGGATATTTTAAAATTTATACATGCTGTTAAAGGACAAATAAGAAACACGTCAGACCTGTAGCTCTCTATGTTTTCCTTTTATTAGATTCTGTACAGGTGTATATGCACCGCTGTACGTAGTACCGAGTAATTTAGTTTTTGCAATGAATTTATACCTTCGCAAGGAAACTATTGAATTTTTATTATATAAATATATGATATGGTCTCTGTCACTCAGCTAACGTAGTATGTTTCTTTGTCTCAGTCAGTAGAGCAGTAAGAATTCACACCTGGGCCCGGTTGTTCAAAGCATGGTTAGCTTAATCATATGATTAGTGAAATTTTCATTTATCATTTACTGCAAAATTTATGATTATATCATCACTAAACTCATCAAGTAAGTAGAGAAAAGAGCTTTTAAGATTCTTGTAAAACTTTTTAAAATTTGTATTACCAGAAAATAGTTTATCTTGATTTAAAAATTGTTGTTAAACTGTGATTTTTACGGTAAAACTTGGTTTTACCAGTATTGGGATCGCAATTCCGGAACTAGCTTTTTACCCCCCCGGCTGGTGTAGTGAAGAATAAACTGAATAACCACACATTTGTGGTATATGTAGTTGTAATTTGCACCCAGATACAATATAAACTAGTTTAGAATCATTCTGTAAACTTATTCAGTAGCATCAATATCATTTTAAGTGGATTGCGAAGAAAATAAGAAAATATAGTGAACTGCTTTCATTATTAATTTAATGATATTCACAAGAAAAACAATAGGAACAAGTGGTGTCGTGGTAAGTCCTGAGCTTTCTACGCGGACGGCCCGGGTTCAATCCTTACCGTCGGCAGATTATTTTTATTTTTTTTATTTTATATTTATTTTTGTTGTTAATTCACCATGCTTGAAAATATTCTTTTATTTTGTCTTTATATTTATTTTTGTTTTATTTTATTTTTATTTTCCAAAAGTTAATTCCAAACATAGACATGTATAGCATATACACTAAGTTACGAACATCCCACTATTAAGGCCACTTATTTTCAGTTCCGATTTTTTTTCGTTTCAGAAATACAATCACACCGCTATTCCGTTTTACGACCAATTTTCATAGTCCCAACGACCACTAAATTAACACTAATTGACCCTTTGATTATGACCACAGGCACATGTGACTTCACACCTCGCTGTGCCTCACCTTCCCGCACGCAGCAACCCGTGAACAACTACCCGCAGGTACATCAGTCAGTCTTTTGTTTCCGTCGACCTAATTATCAGATTATCTACCTGTACTAGGAGAGTGTTAATCGCCATCATTTGCATACTTGTGACTGGCAGTTGACGTGATCGAAACCACAAGTAATGCAACGTTCTTTCGATAGCCCTGGTGGCGAGATCGAACGATTTAGGCAGTTCTTTCTCATACGTGTAACGCCAATGGAATTAAAATTCTTTAATGTATGAGATATATTGATCTTATTTCAGATATTTATGAAGTACCGTACGTCAATCATCTCATTTCAATAGATGTGTCATCTATTTTGTTGCGGTAAACAATCGGTGTTTTGCATTAGTTAAAAGTACGCTTGACTATTGCACAGTAGTCTTTCAAACACTTTACCGATTGTGATCGTAAGTTATTATTTGACCAATCATTGCACATGGCGGGATAATTAAAATCGATTTACGTAAATATTAATAATAATTTACACAGATCAATACCAATTTTAAAACACATAGATTCTCATTTACCTCAGGTGATACTATGTGATAATTAAACCAGAGACATAGATAATTTAATAACTATCTAAATCTCTGATTAAACTAACGATATGTATTTGAATTATAATTAAAACATAATAGAAAGTAATGTCTAGAAAAAGTATTTTCATTTAGATTGTCAACAATTACTTCAGTGAAATTCAGTTTAAGATTTAAATAAGCACACACCATTAACTTTATTTAATGAAAAAAATATGTCTATGCTCTAGAAATAAATGGTATAGTCATTATATGTCCCTAATTTATCAAACTTTAAAAAATATTTGTAAATTATTGGTTTTGATTAGATACGCATGCATTAAAATATGATATGATTAAAATTCTAATGGCCGACAAAACTGATTGATCAAATATAGTAATTTGCAAATTTATCTTAACCAAAATATATCAAACTGGTTTTTTCCCCACACGTACATGTACATACTCAGCATGCTATGTTATGTTTCTTATGTTTTTTTTATATAAATGTAATGTATATGTCATGTCAAGTTTATGTTGATGTCCCATGTATTTGTAAATGTGTTAAATGCAAAAAATTGAACAAAAAATTAAAAAAATATATATATATAATATACATTTATATATACATGTATATTGCATTTTTCATAAAATTTCAATTTTGAAACAAAAATACAGTACATACCGGGTATATTATGTACCGGTCAGCTAGGATACAGAGTTTCTGTTCTTGATCGTCATGATCATAGAAGAAACCTGGTCCACCTCAGAATTAAGACCACCTCGCTATTAAGACCACTTTTACTCAGACCACTGGGTGGTTTTAATAGATAGGTTTAATGTAAATACTGTTATACATATTCTCAACACATGTTATATAATGTTTCTGACGTCCCTTGCTCATACACATTTTCATTTACAGCGGTTCGGAGCGGTAGGGAGCTGGGTATTCGAGAAAAATATTTCAAAGATTAAAGGATAGATAACCACCCCATATATACATCTCTTCGTATCTGTAGCAGTGTGCAGCCAAGCGTGAAGGTGTGATACATTGATCATGACCACATCAAAACAATAAGCAGTGATCTAGAGTTGGCTGTTCTATTGTTTAGAGGATTAAGTGTCATTTTATAACGAAATCTTATCGTTTGGTTGTTTATGCAAATTAAATGAAAAAATTCGGAGGTGTTTAAAATATAACTGAAATTGTAATACATGTACGTACTATTCTGTACTAGGCAAATGTACTTATATAATTTGTAACACAATGTTTTTTTCGGAGTAGATTATCATGTCAAAGTAAAATTGCTGAGTGAATCTGCTATAATATATATTGAAACCACTGAAGCTTATAATTTTCGTTACTGTAAAGGAAATTTTAGAAATATCAACCCATTTCAAATGATTCGACTGAACTAATTAAGTCTTCCCATCTTCTCCTCCCGGTAGGAATATGTTATTTTTTCATTACATTGTACAGATCAATATGAAATATTTAATGTAAGTAGGAAACAAATTTGACATATTTCAGAGTCAGCCTAATTCAGGTATTCTCTGATAGCAGATAATAAAACCGTGATATTCCACAAAATTAGTACTAATCTGATAGATTTGTATCAATTCATCAAAACAGTAAAAAGTAAGCGTGTCACTATCCTTCATTAAATCAAATACTACAATTATGTTTTTCTTGAACCAAGCCTTATAAGAACAAGTTTTTTCTACCAATATTCATATTTCAAAGTAAATTATCATGTTCAAGCCTTATGAAAACAGTTTTGGAACCAATAGTCAAATTTCAAAGTAAATTATCATGTCAAAGTAAAATTTCTGAGTGAATTTGCGATCCGAATTTTGGACCTATCCTTGCTCCAAATTTTGCTGAACAACTTTCCATAATATTTAATAAGAAGATATTTACAAATTGTAGTTAGAAAAGGACACTGATGACAATATCTGTCATTTAGGTAACTCGTGCCGTTACCGTTTGTTAGAATATATGTTGTAATGTACTACAAACTTGATAGATATAGAGAAAAAATATTAACATGTTTTGACAAAAAATATCCTTCGTGCCATTTACATGTCGTTTAGTTAATTAACTCAGGTTATTTAGTTTTATAGTTAATATATATACATTCATGTACTTGAAACTTGATAAAGCATATACCGGTAAACAGCTGATAGATTTTTTTTCTCTCTTTCCCTCTCTTTCCCCTCTTTCCCCCTGATATGTTGCCAAAGTAGTATTAGTGAAGTTATGAAGCATGAAAGTCATCCTTTATGACAATATACGTTAGTTTTATATGTTACACGGTCTGACAATCATTAATTTTTGTAGTTATAGATAGTATGGTGTTCTTAAACTTGCTAGATACATTTTTGTTAAAAAGGAAATCCTTGATGTCATTCATATTAGTCATTAAAGGTCAAATACGTGTACGGTATTGCTTAAACAGTATATGAGATTTTATATAATATAACCAGTAAGTTTTTTCTTGATATCTGAAGAATGCCTGTTTAGTTTTTAAACAAAAAAAAAAAAAATCAATTTAATTTGACATTACAAGTCACCATAATGCTGAAACTTTTCTTTATATAAACTTGACAACATAAATACTTCCTCTTTGATTGAAGGTTCTGCACTGAAATGCATTATGTGTATTTAGAATAACTGGACCTGTACAAAATGTGAGAAAATAAATCAATGTGATAAATTATTACGACCAAATAATATAAACAATTATTTGTATTAGTTTTTCAGCCTTAGTTTAAGTCCTGTTTTCTTTGGATCGTTTTCCAATTTGCAGTTATACTGATAATATAACCATTGACTTATCAATCTTTAACACTCGAATCAACTCCTATCATCCAGAAGTTTTACCGCAGCAGTACTTTCAGTACTTTGATTGAACAACTGGGCCCAGAGCTCAACCTCTTTTTTGATTCCTGACTGGGGCACTGGACAGGAATCATATGTATTTTACCTTGTACGTGTAGTTTGTCATATAGCATTACATGTACAAGTAATGATTTAATCAGTATAAATTAATAATCACCAAACGTATACATGTATCATCATGATTCATTTGTCAATCCCTTGATTGCATACATTGTACTATGTTATTTTTTTTTAAAATATTTCATTTAACTTTATCTCTAAACTTGTTCATTTGCAGATTGGAAGCATATGAAAGGAACCAAGATTTCAGATCTCCAGCCATTGATATTCCAAAACATGTTTCTGTTTCTTGGCCAACTCATGGATATCAACAGTTAATAGCTGATCATAAAGTTGTAATGCCAAAAATTACATCGGAGCAAATTGAAACCTACGTTTTATATAGAATTGCAGGTATACATAAATATGCAATGTGTTATCAAACATGATTTGATAATTTTAAAGCCATAAATATAGCAAAACATAAAACATGTATATTGTCCTATTATATTACATGTAGGATGCTTAATGCTCTGGCACATTTAAAGAAAATTACATATAAAATTACAATATGCATATATACAGTCCCTGTATGTCTCTTTAAAATGATTTTCGTAAGAGCCTTCAATTTTTAAATTTTTTTTTTTATTAAAGCTTGTATGATATGAAAATCTGGGTATACAAATGCACTAGCCAATTATGCTAGACCCAGTGACATCCGGTTTAGACAATGTTAAAGTTACACTATATTTATAAATATCATTTCAGCTGATAACCAGGCATCTGCGGACACACAGGCAATGGAGAAAGGGAGGGATCTGATGGCAGCTCAACGTGTCCTTGCTTGTTCACTCCTCTTTGATAAGGACCACATTTTCTTAAGTGAAAGCTGCTATGAAATCTAAGGTATACCAATGTGTATAGACATGAATGTTTTGCTCTCTTTACGCTCAGATAACCTGATAAATACCCGTTTTCAGACAGAAAGAAGAAGCTACAGTTTCTAGAGCTGATACAATGTTTATTTTCATCAATAATGTTAAATTTTGAAAATGATATCAATACACAAATAAACTCAAAATCCACACATTAAACATTTCAGTTTAAGATTCACATTTCAGGTCTAATTGTAGATAATATTTACCCAGTACATGAATGCATGTACGTCCTTGATGAATGGTATTATTGCATGTCTAATAAATTATGTGCATGTAGACATAGAATTTTACATAAATTGTTTCAAGATCATATAAAAGAATAATAATCATTATTATTAAAGGCTCACTACCTTCCTGGACCAACACATAAAGGTTTCTTAAAAAACATTGATAACAATATAACATCAGAAAATATACACCGATGGCCTAAGATGAGATTACAACACCAAACATATGCAAGATTTCCTGTGTAATATACATGTATGATAACAATGGAGAGTCATTTCGCTGTTTTATGGTATTTAGAACAACGGCGGGAAACATAAGACAACCCGCGTTATGAAAATAAACAATTCATTTATTTTAATCAAATTGTTGAGAAGGTGATGATACACATTAGTAACTTTCGCAACTCTGAAAAATATCAATCTCATTTTATACATGTATTCCAATTTTAAAATTTAAAAGCCATTTCGAAAAAGGTAGTGGGCCTTTAAACTTAAGTTACTTAACTTAAATTTCATTGTTGTCATGTATTATACTGTATATTTTTCAGCTTTCTTATAACTATAAACTCCGCCTTGAGAAAGTTAGTGGGGAGCCTGTAAACTCAGAATGTGAATGTCCGGCAGGAATGGGACCACCCAGTACCTGCAAACACATTGCTGCGGTTTTGCTTATGCTTGAAGTATTTACAGGTATTTCATCATGTCAAAAAATGATTTAAACCATCAATGTTAAAGCAGTTACAGCACATATCCTGCTACTCTGAATTGTCACTTCAATTCAACAGCTTTTCATAACATTTTTCTAATTATAATATTTATACAAAAAAATTATGATATTCTTATAACAAATTGAGGAATGACACCATGTTTTTATAGCACAATCTCAATTTCAGTATCATTTCAAAAACCTGTAACCCTGGGTGAACTTGAGTTACTTATCAGCACTTTAAATTTGATAAATATTTATTTAACAGAGTGTAACTGAATTGAAATACTTAATTTTCTTTTAAATCAATAATATAACTTATTTTTCAATTATCTACTATCTAGATTCAGGGGAGATCAGAGTAGAAAAGTCCTGTACAGAGAACCTTCAAAACTTCCACAAACCCAAGTTTCAATATGAAGGCAAGTACTAAGCATTAAAATACATTCTAGTGTTCACTTATATGTAATTTCCCCTTCACTATCCCTATCAAACAACTGCTGTTGCTGGAAAAGGGGATGTTGCTAGAGTAATTATTGTAAAGCAAATCTTGATCTGTATGTGTAAAGCCACAATAACAGTTTATGATTTATATTGTGTGTATACCATAAGTGTTGGACTTTCTGGGTAGCCATATATACATGTATAGTTATGTATATGTGTAAGGTATATATGGGTATATGTGCAGGTTACACCATGGCCAGACTTGCATGGTAATATTCGACCACGTCTAATTTACAGTCCTGTTTTAATGTTTATAAATGTTTTCCTTTTTCCAGGAAAGCCTGTTCCATCTGCAGACATACCGACTAAGAGATATTATTCTGATACCATACTAGATGACCCAAGACCACTTAAATACCGAAACAACCCTGGATACACATCATATGTTCATAATGCTACAATCAACTATTGCTCACAATCTTCAATGGATATGGCCATGAGATATTTGATTCCAGTTGCTGATTTACAGGTACTTAATTTTAACACACAACTTAAATACTCATTAATACTGCTGCCCCTCATTTACAATGCTTTTGAGAAGGGATGTATAGGATAACCAAATGAAATGTATTGATGATAAATACTTGACCACAGTATACAATTCACATTTGTTTTTTATATATATGCAAATTACTATATCAATTTTATTCTATATAAAATTAACATATATATAAATTCATGCATATAAATTAATATTATCATGTTAAAATAACTGCAAAAATTTGTAAAGATCAACAAAGTACTATTTATTTGCATACAAGTTTATTCTCTTGTATGGTTTGGAGTTCTTGTAATGCTTAAATATCCTTAAATGTATTACAATGACAATTCTTCATCTTCTTATCAAGGCAGCAGCTAAAGACCATGATAACCTAGAACTTCCATTCACACAACACATGGTTGACAGAGCACAGAAGGTAATTATTAGGGTCTTTAATAAAACAAAACACTGATCTTTTTTTCTAAAAACAAAAGTATAAACATGTAAATTGGGAACATTTACACTCCACTGAGTCAAGATTTGTAAAAACATATGTTTGTGTAACTTTTTCCCAAGATATAAATAAAAATGTTCTTGCTTCTATATATTGTATATGTTGGACATGTATATACAATGTATCTAGAAGGTATATGACTTGACATAGAGGTCTTTAGACTTACTAATATAAATATTTTATTATTTGTAGGTAACGGAGAGACAAGCACAGGACATCCAGAGTGACACAAAACTACAAGCAAAGTCACAAGCTTGGATCCATAATAGAAAGTGGAGGATTACTGCTTCAAAGTTTGGGGATGTGACTCACTCTACCTCAAGACGCAACATGGAGAAATTGTGTTCATCCATTTTATCTTCAAAGCCTATCATAAAAAAATCTGTGTTTCATGGAAAGGCATACGAGAGGAAGGCAATTACTAAGTTTGAACAGAAAACTGGTTTGAAGGTCAAGAAATGTGGACTTTTTGTTGACAAGGACTATCCATACTTAGGTGCAACACCTGATGGAATCATCACAGAAGAAGACAAAAAAGCAATAGTGGAAGTAAAGTGTCCATACTCAGGAAGGAATGAATCCATTAAACCAGGACCTCACTTCAACTTCCTTAAATATGATGAAAATGGACAGATTGTTCTAAATGTACATAGCAAGTACTATGACCAAATTCAGGGACAGATGTTTCTGCCAAAGCATCAGTTATGCTATTTTGTTGTTTATACCTTCTGTGATTTATTTGTACAGGGAATAGAGATTGATATAGAATACTGCAATTTCAGCATGCTGCCCAAATTGGACTTATTTTACTTCAAACATTTTCGACCATTTGTATCCAAAACATTATGAATATCACGTATACATACCTGTACATGTACATGTACATGGTAAATTGTATAGATCTACTTTCCATATAGATTGATTAGTAACAAAGAAGCATACAGACAATTAAAAAAAGGTACACATCCTAATAATGTTTCAGGTATTCATGCATAAGGTCCAACAATACTTTGCCTAAAATTACACAGGGCAAAGCAGATGAATATAATTCTGGATCCGAAGATCAATTTTGATGATGCGAGTGGTGTATCTAAAATTTTATATTTTTTTGCAAGACCAATGACCCTCTCTATATGTATTCGTTTTGATGCTATTTGTCTGTCTTTTATAACTTCATGGGCTTCCAGTTGGGATTTGCCTTTTAACATTGTGGGAGTGTTAACAAATACATCCTGACAGGCAAACAGATCCTGCACCATTATCCCCCTATCCGCCATAATACTGTCGCCTGGACTGAACAGTCTGTTTTCAGAGCGAAGTAGCTCGGAATTCTCAATGATCTGACGATCACTCGCAGATCCACCAAAACTTTCACTAACATATGATACTGCTCCTCTTGGAGTACAACCTATCATTGTTTTCAATGTGTTTTTATGTTTATAACTTGACCATGTGCAACTCTGTGCATTTACCTCCGATGGTTTTTGTATGGGGACTTCTGTAGCATCCAGAATTACTCGAGTTTGAGGGTACTTTTTTCCAAAATCCTCTGGCATATGTTTTGAAACAACATCACGTGATGCCCATATATCTATTTCCTTCAATTGAAAATATAGGAAGTTGATCCATGTGACAATAATTTTTGACACTGTAGACTCGCTTATCTCGAACATAAAACTTAGATCAATGTCATCCTTTGCTTGGCGAAGCTTCATTAATGTAATAGGCAGTTGATCCTGAGGGGAAATAGCTGTACACTGTGAATCTAAATGAAATGTTGCAGGGCCAAGAAGGTTAAAGAAAAACATGAAATGTGAGTAATTTTGAAATCCTGTGTAATATTGTAATTGCTTTGGCCGTGATATAAAATTATCGATGGAACATTTCCCAAGAAGAGAACACTGAGACCCTGACTCTTTAAAACATTCCTCGGGACATGCATCGTTGTCATAACTCTCCACCACTACCTCATCTGGAGTTGTTGTTGACAGTGTGACCTCCTCTATAAAATCTGGGATGTTCAAGGTTTCCTCAGCTGCCTCAGATCTAGCTGCAGATCTCTTTGTCCTTGGACTATGAATATCTACAGGTTTCTTGAAGTCAAAAATACTGGGTACAGCGCCATCTTTCAAACGACCTCGCTCTCCTACAAATTGTATCACAAATTATTGATGATTTGGTATATAGATAAATAATTAAGATCTACACTTGTGTACGTGTATGGGATAAAGCTTTATTTGAGATTTAACTGTATGTATTTGGAGTTGGAATACTAATTATATTAATTACATCACTCATGCATATACGATGAAATTTTTCTAAACTTAGATCTAGTTGCCATGGCAAACATCCGAAATTAGCATAACTTAGACGAAATTAAAAAAAATATTGCCATTTTTGACTGATTAAGAAACATTAGAGCGCAATCTGGAACAAACTCAACATTTAATCTGAATAGAGAAATACACATATAAAGTCTGTTCAAGGATTCGCTCTATAATTTCTAGAACATAAATGAAAAAATAGGCTTAAATGATCACATTTTCTTAATTTATGCATCTATTGGATGGTTTCCATGTCAACTACATCTGCAGTGATCTACAACTCAATATCTGAAATTCAAAAATTTAATAACGGATCAGAAGGGGTCCTAAACTGTGCATAGTTCTTCATTTGTTAAAATCTATTAGGAAATTATATTTATGGAACTTTTTATTTGAAGATTTATAATAAATGTTTGAAAAAAACCATGAATTTAATGACAAAGATAATGATTCTAATTCAATGTATATTTCATGAAAATACAAAATAGCGTAAAGTGAAATATATCATTTTTATAGTGGATTTTTTTGTTTTGTTTTGTGTTCAACCACGAAATGAATAAAATTGCATGAAATGTTACATTAAAAACATTTCATTTTTAAAGAAGACACTTTCTTGTCATGCCAGAAACATACAAGATTATAGATCTGAGTTTACTGTAAAATCTACTTTCATTAAACTGACTCCAGAACAGCTGTCATGTTTTTGGCATCATTGTCTTTAAAATCCATAACTTGTAGATTTCAAGGTTGCAAGATTGCGAGATTTCAAGGTTGCAAGATTGCGAGGTGGCTCTGACCGGCCATCATAATGTCAGATACCATTTTCTTCTAGAAAACAGTCATATTAATATGTATATAACTTGCAAGACTTCAAAGTATTGATAATTGATCATGAGAATACCTGAAAGGTATTGCAGATCAAACTTATATGTAAGATTATCTTAGAGAAATTAAATTTAACTTATAGGCCTAGAACAACATATCCGGGGTGGGTTTTGCAGCAAAACTATACCAGTAACCATCTATTATTTGCGACAACTCATTATCAATCGTAAAAATCTTGTGACATGTAAAACTGAAATGGTCACTTCTTGGATTGGAATTTTGCTGATATTTATAGAAACTGGCTGGTTTGCTTGTTTTCTTACAAGAATTGAGTCCCTTTGCTGTGTTCTGTGTCAATCTTGTGTCCAGACTGTAGAAACCTGGTAAAAAACAAAACGAGAAACCACAAAGAAACGCGAACAAAACATGTTAATGTGAACAAAAGTTAGTATGTAATAAATACATGAATACTAAAAACGAATATAAAAGAGGACAATTTTATTGAACAATTTCCATCTCATTTTTCTCTTTAGATACACTCGCTCAAGTTGACATAAACTTCAACTTATTGATGAAGAAATATTTAGATGTTATGTAAACTGAGAAGTGATAAGATAAAGAAAATTCACATTGTTTGACCAACAGGTGCTGTGAGAAACGTTACTTTGTCATTATTACTATTTTTCATTATACTACACAATGTACAGTCAGCTTACAATGTTACATATATCTAGTCAGTACATGTAACTGTTAAGCGTTTCTCATGATAGGCCCTGATATATGCTTATATATATATGGTACATGTAAATCATAACGATATTTTTTATACTTATATCGATGGAGATAGACGAAAAATGGAATGTAATTAAGATCAAAACCATGAAAAAATAATAATTTGAAAAATAAAAATCCATGTAAATGTTCGCAAAAATGTTCTCACCTAATAGAGTCTCTTTAAAATCCCCCGGAACAAAGTGAGCCTTGCATACCACATCAGCTGACGTGGGTTGCCAAAGTTTCTTGGTTGATTGATCGACTCTTTTGACAGCTACTCGCCATGCATATGCTGTTGCCTGGTCCGCTGGAAATTTGTGGCCACCACGATTCTTACACGCAGGCACACAACAGTATCTACCCGGCATATTCGTATTTCGTTAAATGACCTTGCGTGTTTGTTTACGGAAGTGAGCCGGAAATCTATGGACCTTAGCGCAGTGGCGCCACCTATAATGAGTTATCGTTCCTGAATGATCTCGGCGGAGTCCATTATTCTCCAAGATATAAATATTGAAAATAACTAATTGCATCCTGAAAAATTTCGCACATGCACCAACAGCAAAATAAATTACCTTATATTCTTTTTTGTGTTAATTAGACATATATACGCGATTAAACACCAATTGGTGTTCAGATGATGAGTATTGTTTATGCTCTGTCGGCAGTGGAGCATCTTTCAGCTCGGTGCATATTTACTCAAGTTATTGTGTTCACAAGGTACAATAATAATTATTAGTGCAAAGGGCAATAACTCCGTAAATTACAGTCGTTCAAACTTGTCGTAGATTTTTTTCAATGTTAGTCTACATACAAAGTTTCATTAAGATCGTTTCATATTTACTCAAGTTATCATGTTCACAAGGAAATATTAACGGATGACGCACGATGACAGACAAAAGACTATTGCAATGATGAAGCTATTGAAGCTGTGAGCAAATGTCAAACATGTAGAAGTGGACATTTTGAGTGGATTATGGACAGTATCACTAGTAAAACGGTCAAACATCCCCTCACAACTTTTTATCAGATAAATACAGACATTGGTAATAATATACAATGTTATACATTCTGTGAAATATCTCTCAGATCAGTTGATATGGAATAACATTAAATGAACAAAATGATGAATTACCAAAATGGCTATACACATTGTATTTTGAAGGATTCTGTTATTGACACCTGTCTTAAACTTAATATAAAATGTCTAACTATCATGAGAATAACAGATAATATCTGGTTAACATATTTACATAGCAACACATTTCCATAATAATATCTATAGTAGCACGTTTCCAAAGTAACAAAACTACACAGTAACAAATGCCCATACAAATACATTCCCCTTCCACAAAACGCCAAGGTTATAACCTCACCTGCACTATTTCATAGAAAAAGGAAGGCTATGTGTGTAAATATAGACGAGTCAGATAGTTTGGTTCTATGATGTACATAAAAAAAACATTAAATCTCTCTAGGCCTGTGATTGGTCAGGAGAGAAAAAACTGACCAATCACAGGTCTAGAAAGACTTACATGTTTAATTTTAATGTACATCATAGGACCAACATAGTTTTCAGTTCTGCTAAGACATTGTCTAGGGGTGGATATAATGATAGTGATAGTCCCTGGAATATTGAGGATGATACTCAGTTATGATAGTAACATATCACCATGGAAACAGATATCCATGGTGACATATCTCCATAGTAACAAATATCCATGGTGACATATCTTCACAGAACACAGAAACCATACAAGTCATACTGCAATGGTCAATATTTCTCTGATCAATCTTCATCAACAAGTTAAGGAAAAACAAAAACAGAATAATTGTAGCACTAACAGGTAAATCATTCATACATCATTCTTTTTATATCTATCTGACTTTGTCAGAACATCACAGTTACAAAATAGGACAACTTACTATTCTAGAGCACCAAGAGCTGGACAAGGTTAACCATGGTCAGTATCAGTAATTTAATAGTAAAACAAATCAAAAATGAAGAAAGAGTCATTAATAGATCATTCAAAGTAATATATGGCACTTTTGTTAGCTTAGAGTCAAACTTTGACATATTTAACTCATTCATCCCTGAAAATTCATAATGGACTGTTCCAACTTTTGAATCAGAACAGCTCAAATGTGTCTTCAGGGGTGAATATGTTCAGGCACTTACGTTTTAGCACACGTTTTCCAGTCAATGCAAACTGCTCACATTTAAGGCATAATATAGGCACATGTTCAAATTGTCTCAAATCACCTCCTCTTGATCTGGGACTTTATACATATCACACAGTGGAAAGGTTTGTTTATAATAAAGTTACATGTCAACATAAGTACAGGTCTGCTGTTGATAGTATATAAATAGGTCAAACACATACGGACTGGAACATATATACCAGCAAAGTGAGAGAAAAAAACAACATCAAATCAAGCTTATAATATCTTTGTAAAAATTGAAATTGTGCTTAAAAAATTAAAGTTCAAGTATACTATTTCAAGTATCTCTCTTACTACTATTGAATGTTGAACATTTTGTCTTTTTGTAAGTAGAAGAATTCAGCTTTTCAAAATTGTATTCTAATTAGAAATGTCTGTAAAATGTTAAAGCCCCCACTTCTATATGAAATCGTGAAAGGGACATGATGGAACACACATGGACACGTCTAAATGTCTTAATGCACCCCCCCCCCCTCACATGCACACATTTCATGGCAGAATTGGTATTCCCTCAATATATTTCATTTATATAGAAAGTTGCAAGTTACACTTATTATCAAAGTTCATCCTTTTTATCCTTTTTGTCTTCAGTCTTTTCCTTTTCCTCTTTTCTCTTCTGTTGTCGTTTGAGCTCCCTTTCACATCGGCCATTAAGTATCTGTTCCGCGGCTCTGATTCCGGTATTGTACGACCCATGGGCCCCAACCATTCCGTCTAGACTGGTGTAATCTCCGGCGAAGTAAATGTACGGACACACAGGAGAGCTGAGTGTTTCCCATAGGTCCTCACCATTACCTTCAATAGTTAGAGTACAAATTATTATGTATTAAACATTAAATATATAAAATTTATTAACGAGTTCAATGATTTGATATGCCATGAGCCTTAAGGAGAGTGGCATATCAGATTATGTAACGAGTTTGATAAATTTTCACATATTCATGAGTGTAAGATTCTATTTATCACATAACTTTAAATAATAGAAATATAAGTAAAGAAAGTAGAGAAGCGTAACTGATCTCACCATGTGAGGGGGTCACTGGTCCTCTGAGAACTCATTATGTAACCTACCTGTCCTAGGGTACGCTCCAGACCCCATAGAGAAGGGGTAACTGGTCCACTGGGATCTCACCATGTGACCTACCTGTCCTAGGGTACGCCCCAGACCCCATAGAGAAGGGTCACTGGTCCACTGGGATCTCACCATGTGACCTACCTGTCCTAGGGTACGCCCCAGACCCCATAGAGAAGGGATCGCTGGTCCACTGGGATCTCACCATGTGACCTACCTGTCCTAGGGTACGCCCCAGACCCCATAGAGAAGGGTCACTGGTCCACTGGGATCTCACCATGTGACCTACCTGTCCTAGGGTACGCCACAGACCCCATAGAGAAGGGATCGCTGGTCCACTGGGATCTCACCATGTGACCTACCTATCCTAGGGTACGCCCCAGACCCCATAGAGAAAGGGTCACTGGTCCACTGGGATCTCACCATGTGACCTACCTGTCCTAGGATACGCCCCAGACCCATAGAGAGAAGGGGTCACTGGTCCACTGGGATCTCACCATGTGACCTACCTGTCCTAGGGTACGCCCCAGACCCCATAGAGAAGGGGTCACTGGTCCACTGGGATCTCACCATGTGACCTACCTGTCCTAGGGTACGCCCCAGACCCCATAGAGAAGGGGTCACTGGTCCACTGGGATCTCACCATGTGACCTACCTGTCCTAGGGTACGCCCCAGACCCCATAGAGAAGGGGTCACTGGTCCACTGGGATCTCACCATGTGACCTACCTGACCTAGGGTACACCCCAGACCCCATAGAGAAGGGGTCACTGGTCCACTGGGATCTCACCATGTGACCTGTCCTAGGGTACGCCCCAGACCCCATAGAGAAGGGGTCACTGGTCCACTGGGATCTCACCATGTGACCTACCTGTCCTAGGGTACGCCCCAGACCCCATAGAGAAGGGGTCACTGGTCCACTGGGATCTCACCATGTGACCTACCTGTCCTAGGATACGCCCCAGACCCCATAGAGAAGGGTCACTGGTCCACTGGGATCTCACCATGTGACCTACCTGTCCTAGGGTACGCCCCAGACCCCATAGAGAAGGGGTCACTGGTCCACTGGGATCTCACCATGTGACCTACCTGTCCTAGGGTACGCCCCAGACCCCATAGAGAAGGGGTCACTGGTCCACTGGGATCTCACCATGTGACCTACCTGTCCTAGGGTACGCCCCAGACCCCATAGAGAAGGGGTCACTGGTCCACTGGGATCTCACCATGTGACCTACCTGTCCTAGGGTACGCCCCAGACCCCATAGAGAAGGGGTCACTGGTCCACTGGGATCTCACCATGTGACCTACCTGTCCTAGGGTAGCCCAGACACCCCTAGAGAAGGGGTCACTGGTCCACTGGGATCTCACCATGTGACCTACCTGTCCTAGGGTACGCCCCAGACCCCATAGAGAAGGGGTCACCGGTCCACTGGGATCTCACCATGTGACCTACCTGTCCTAGGGTACGCCCCAGACCCCATAGAGAAGGGGTCACTGGTCCACTGGGATCTCACCATGTGACCTACCTGTCCTAGGGTACGCCCCAGACCCTATAGAGAAGGGGTCACTGGTCCACTGGGATCTCACCATGTGACCTACCTGTCCTAGGGTACGCCCCAGACACCATAGAGAAGGGGTCACCGGTCCACTGGGATCTCACCATGTGACCTACCTGTCCTAGGGTATGCCCCAGACCCCATAGAGAAGGGGTCACTGGTCCACTGGGATCACACCATGTGACCTACCTGTCCTAGGGTACGCCCCAGACCCTATAGAGAAGGGGTCACTGGTCCACTGGGATCTCACCATGTGACTTACCTGTCCTAAGGTACGCCCCAGACCACATAGAGAAAGGGTCACTGGTCCACTGGGATCTCACCATGTGACCTGTCCTAGGGTACGCCCCAGACCCCATAGAGAAGGGGTCACTGGTCCATTGGGATCTCACCATGTGACCTGTCCTAGGGTACGCCCCAGACCACATAGAGAAAGGGTCACTGGTCCACTGGGATCTCACCATGTGACCTACCCTAGGGTACGCCCCAGACCCCATAGAGAAGGGGTCACTAGTCCACTGGGATCTCACCATGTGACTTACCTGCCCTATGGTACGCCGCAGACCCCATAGAGAAGGGGTCACTGGTCCACTGAGATCTCACCATATGACCTACCTGCCCTAGGGTATGTCCCAGACCCTATAGAGAAGGGGTCACTGGTCCACTGGGATCTCACCATGTGACTTACCTGCCCTAGGGTACGCCCCAGACCCCATAGAGAAGGGGTCACTGGTCCACTGGGATCTCACTATAGTTGTCAGATTATACTGTCTCACCAAATCTTCTCCACCAAACAACTTCCCCAAAGTTTTTATCACTGAAAATAATAGTAAGCAGAGTTTAAAAATGTAAGAAAGAAGACAATAACTAATTGTGTCCCATGGATATAAAATTATAAAGGGCAACAACATTTTAAAAACTTTAAATTTAATTATTTAACGTATTAATTTTAAATGTCCTGTCTTTCTGATACAAAATATCATACCGTTTGTGTTTCTTTCTTAACTAATCTCGTCATGTTCACCATATTCAACAGACACTCTAGGTCACGGAATCACCCTCAATTTTGAACTGATCTAATATTGAGCAGATAATCATTCTTTATACATATATATGTTTGAAGTTATGAATCATGTTAGTACTGGAAGAGTACTGTTGAATCATTAGACGTTAATTTGAAGTGGTTTTTTTGGTCCCAATAAAACATCTTTGCATATTAGAGTTATCTACCCTTGCAGGTAGGTATATTGATTGCAAATTCATTATTTCATAAGGAAACCTTGTGCCATTCGCTCTGAAAGTAAAATATGACATGTTCATAAACACATTGTATCACAATCAAAACTTACTTGCAAGGGTAGATAACTCTGTAATATGAAAATACAGAATGCAGTAATCTTTACGGCCTACCTAGTTCTTTGAGTTCGTCTATTGGAGTCTGTTCCAGATTGATAGCTGCTTCATCGTATAACGAACCAACCAGAAATGGCCGATCAACCAGATTCTGCATGTTGAACCACGTCTGGATGAATGGCTCCTCCCCCTCTGGTGTTGTCATGGTAAACACGCCAACGTCACTCGGCCAGAACGCCTCAGAGAACCCGACGATTACTTTCTGTGAATCGTAGACACCTGTGTTGTACAATACATTTGATCACATTATTGGTCAGTTAAGCAATGTCATAAATATCATTTGATTTTGAGTCATAATATTCAGAAAAGTTAAATACTATGTAACCCAATTGTCTTCATAATGATGAAAACGCAATTAAGAAACCACATTTTGCCTGCCTCATAATGAAACAAATTTGAGTCTTTGTTTGTCAACAATCTCGTGAATACTTTAGCACAAAGAAATGTTTGATAAACTAAGTAGATGTATGCCATTTTCGTCATATGTTGAGAAAATCCAGCAGAGGCAGCCATTTTGTCTCAAATCCTGACGTCACGTCAGTGACATCATGGTTTATATAATGCTGTAAATATTTATTTGTTGTTTAGATCCGCCCATAAAAATTGCTCAAATATAATAAAGAAGTCACTAGATAACAGAAGAATTACTGTACATGATAAAATCTACATATAAGATGGTTACCTAGCTCCTTCACAGCCTCGTACCACTCCTTAGGAAGTACGGGTTCAAACAGTACAGCCTCACTCCTCAGTACGCCTACGGGGACGGCCACGATAACTAGGTCAGCACTGACCTGATTTAGGTCCTTCGTACGTACAATCACTTTCTTCTTCTTTGAGTCGATTTTGATCTGTCTGACAATTTGGTTCAGACTGATAGACAGAGGTAGCTCACTCCCTAGTCCAGATACAATACTGGAAATAAAACAATCAACAAATCACTCCCTGGTCCAGATACAATACTGGAAATAAAACAATCTACAAATCACTCCCTGTTCCAGATACAATACTGGAAATAAAACAATCAACAAATCACTGCCTAGTCCAGATACAATACTGGAAATAAAACAATCAACAAATCACTGCCTAGTCCAGATACAATACTGGAAATAAAACAATCTAAAATCACTGCCTAGTCCAGATACAATACTGGAAATAAAACAATCAACAAATCACTGCCTAGTCCAGATACAATACTGGAAATAAAACAATCAACAAATCACTGCCTAGTCCAGATACAATACTGGAAATAAAACAATCTAAAATCACTCCCTAGTCCAGATACAATACTGGAAATAAAACAATCAACAAATCACTGCCTAGTCCAGATACAATACTGGAAATAAAACAATCTACAAATCACTGCCTAGTCCAGATACAATACTGGAAATAAAACAATCAACAAATCACTGCCTAGTCCAGATACAATACTGGAAATAAAACAATCTAAAATCACTGCCTAGTCCAGATACAATACTGGAAATAAAACAATCTAAAATCACTGCCTAGTCCAGATACAATACTGGAAATAAAACAATCAACAAATCACTGCCTAGTCCAGATACAATACTGGAAATAAAACAATCTAAAATCACTGCCTAGTCCAGATACAATACTGGAAATAAAACAATCTAAAATCACTGCCTAGTCCAGATACAATACTGGAAATAAAAACAATCAACAAATCACTGCCTAGTCCAGATACAATACTGGAAATAAAACAATCAAATCACTGCCTAGTCCAGATACAATACTGGAAATAAAACAATCTAAAATCACTGCCTAGTCCAGATACAATACTGGAAATAAAACAATCTAAAATCACTGCCTAGTCCAGATACAATACTGGAAATAAAACAATCAAAAATCACTGCCTAGTCCAGATACAATACTGGAAATAAAACAATCACAAATCACTGCCTAGTCCAGATACAATACTGGAAATAAACAATCTAAAATCACTGCCTAGTCCAGATACAATACTGGAAATAAAACAATCTAAAATCACTGCCTAGTCCAGATACAATACTGGAAATAAAACAATCTAAAATCACTGCCTAGTCCAGATACAATACTGGAAATAAAACAATCAAAAATCACTGCCTAGTCCAGATACAATACTGGAAATAAAACAATCTAAAATCACTGCCTAGTCCAGATACAATACTGGAAATAAAACAATCTAAAATCACTGCCTAGTCCAGATACAATACTGGAAATAAAACAATCTAAAATCACTGCCTAGTCCAGATACAATACTGGAAATAAAACAATCTAAAATCACTGCCTAGTCCAGATACAATACTGGAAATAAAACAATCTAAAATCACTGCCTAGTCCAGATACAATACTGGAAATAAAACAATCAAAAATCACTGCCTAGTCCAGATACAATACTGGAAATAAAACAATCTAAAATCACTGCCTAGTCCAGATACAATACTGGAAATAAAACAATCTAAAATCACTGCCTAGTCCAGATACAATACTGGAAATAAAACAATCTAAAAACACTGCCTAGTCCAGATACAATACTGGAAATAAAACAATCAAATCACTGCCTAGTCCAGATACAATACTGGAAATAAAACAATCTAAAATCACTGCCTAGTCCAGATACAATACTGGAAATAAAACAATCTAAAATCACTGCCTAGTCCAGATACAATACTGGAAATAAAACAATCTAAAATCACTGCCTAGTCCAGATACAATACTGGAAATAAAACAATCAAAAATCACTGCCTAGTCCAGATACAATACTGGAAATAAAACAATCAACAAATCACTCCCTAGTCCAGATACAATACTGGAAATAAAACAATCTACAAATCACTGCCTAGTCCAGATACAATACTGGAAATAAAACAATCTAAAATCACTGCCTAGTCCAGATACAATACTGGAAATAAAACAATCAAAATCACTGCCTAGTCCAGATACAATACTGGAAAATAATCAATCAAAATCACTGCCTAGTCCAGATACAATACTGGAAATAAAACAATCAACAAATCACTGCCTAGTCCAGATACAATACTGGAAATAAAACAATCTAAAATCACTGCCTAGTCCAGATACAATACTGGAAATAAAACAATCAACAAATCACTGCCTAGTCCAGATACAATACTGGAAATAAAACAATCTAAAATCACTGCCTAGTCCAGATACAATACTGGAAATAAAACAATCCTAAAATCACTGCCTAGTCCAGATACAATACTGGAAATAAAACAATCAACAAATCACTGCCTAGTCCAGATACAATACTGGAAATAAAAACAATCAAAATCACTGCCTAGTCCAGATACAATACTGGAAATAAAACAATCTAAAATCACTGCCTAGTCCAGATACAATACTGGAAATAAAACAATCAAAAATCACTGCCTAGTCCAGATACAATACTGGAAATAAAACAATCTAAAATCACTGCCTAGTCCAGATACAATACTGGAAATAAAACAATCAACAAATCACTGCCTAGTCCAGATACAATACTGGAAATAAAACAATCAACAAATCACTGCCTAGTCCAGATACAATACTGGAAATAAAACAATCTAAAATCACTCCCTAGTCCAGATACAATACTGGAAATAAAACAATCAACAAATCACTGCCTAGTCCAGATACAATACTGGAAATAAAAAAATCCTAAAATCACTGCCTAGTCCAGATACAATACTGGAAATAAAACAATCTAAAATCACTGCCTAGTCCAGATACAATACTGGAAATAAAACAATCTAAAATCACTGCCTAGTCCAGATACAATACTGGAAATAAAACAATCAACAAATCACTGCCTAGTCCAGATACAATACTGGAAATAAAACAATCTAAAATCACTGCCTAGTCCAGATACAATACTGGAAATAAAACAATCTAAAATCACTGCCTAGTCCAGATACAATACTGGAAATAAAACAATCAACAAATCACTGCCTAGTCCAGATACAATACTGGAAATAAAACAATCTAAAATCACTGCCTAGTCCAGATACAATACTGGAAATAAAACAATCAACAAATCACTGCCTAGTCCAGATACAATACTGGAAATAAAACAATCTAAAATCACTGCCTAGTCCAGATACAATACTGGAAATAAAACAATCTAAAATCACTGCCTAGTCCAGATACAATACTGGAAATAAAACAATCTAAAATCACTGCCTAGTCCAGATACAATACTGGAAATAAAACAATCTAAAATCACTGCCTAGTCCAGATACAATACTGGAAATAAAACAATCTAAAATCACTGCCTAGTCCAGATACAATACTGGAAATAAAACAATCTAAAATCACTGCCTAGTCCAGATACAATACTGGAAATAAAACAATCTAAAATCACTGCCTAGTCCAGATACAATACTGGAAATAAAACAATCAACAAATCACTGCCTAGTCCAGATACAATACTGGAAATAAAACAATCTAAAATCACTGCCTAGTCCAGATACAATACTGGAAATAAAACAATCTAAAATCACTGCCTAGTCCAGATACAATACTGGAAATAAAACAATCTAAAATCACTGCCTAGTCCAGATACAATACTGGAAATAAAACAATCTAAAATCACTGCCTAGTCCAGATACAATACTGGAAATAAAACAATCTAAAATCACTGCCTAGTCCAGATACAATACTGGAAATAAAACAATCTAAAATCACTGCCTAGTCCAGATACAATACTGGAAATAAAACAATCTAAAATCACTGCCTAGTCCAGATACAATACTGGAAATAAAACAATCTAAAATCACTGCCTAGTCCAGATACAATACTGGAAATAAAACAATCTAAAATCACTGCCTAGTCCAGATACAATACTGGAAATAAAACAATCTAAAATCACTGCCTAGTCCAGATACAATACTGGAAATAAAACAATAAAAAAAATCACTGCCTAGTCCAGATACAATACTGGAAATAAAACAATCTAAAATCACTGCCTAGTCCAGATACAATACTGGAAATAAAACAATCTAAAATCACTGCCTAGTCCAGATACAATACTGGAAATAAAACAATCTAAAATCACTGCCTAGTCCAGATACAATACTGGAAATAAAACAATCAAAAATCACTGCCTAGTCCAGATACAATACTGGAAATAAAAAAACAATCTAAAATCACTGCCTAGTCCAGATACAATACTGGAAATAAAACAATCAACAAATCACTGCCTAGTCCAGATACAATACTGGAAATAAAACAATCAAAAAATCACTGCCTAGTCCAGATACAATACTGGAAATAAAACAATCTAAAATCACTGCCTAGTCCAGATACAATACTGGAAATAAAACAATCTAAAATCACTGCCTAGTCCAGATACAATACTGGAAATAAAACAATCAACAAATCACTGCCTAGTCCAGATACAATACTGGAAATAAAACAATCAAAATCACTGCCTAGTCCAGATACAATACTGGAAATAAAACAATCAAAATCACTGCCTAGTCCAGATACAATACTGGAAATAAAACAATCTAAAATCACTGCCTAGTCCAGATACAATACTGGAAATAAAACAATCAAAATCACTGCCTAGTCCAGATACAATACTGGAAATAAAAACTAAAATCACTGCCTAGTCCAGATACAATACTGGAAATAAAACAATCTAAAATCACTGCCTAGTCCAGATACAATACTGGAAATAAAACAATAAAATCACTGCCTAGTCCAGATACAATACTGGAAATAAAACAATCTAAAATCACTGCCTAGTCCAGATACAATACTGGAAATAAAACAATCAACAAATCACTGCCTAGTCCAGATACAATACTGGAAATAAAACAATCAAAATCACTGCCTAGTCAGATACAATACTGGAAATAAAACAATCTAAAATCACTGCCTAGTCCAGATACAATACTGGAAATAAAACAATCAAAATCACTGCCTAGTCCAGATACAATACTGGAAATAAAACAATCTAAAATCACTGCCTAGTCCAGATACAATACTGGAAATAAAACAATCAACAAATCACTGCCTAGTCCAGATACAATACTGGAAATAAAACAATCAACAAATCACTGCCTAGTCCAGATGAAATACTGCCAATAAAACAATCAACAAATTACACCCTAGTCCAGATACAATACTGCCAATAAAACAATCAACAATTTCAGGAATTTGAGTTAACTAAATTGTTTAATGTTTCTTCTGAATAATGATGCATAGTACTAGTTTACACACCTAATTCCAGCTGACTTTGTCTCCTCCCCACCTTCCTCCCTTACTAGTACATGTATCTAATGTAAATGTATTATGTGATATGATATTGTAATACGTATTACTGTTAGTGAATAACTGAAACTTGATACGGCAAATTAACACTGAAAGCTCCTATTTACAAATGCATATTTGCACACAATACTTTAGGTCTTACAAAGTATGTGGTTGTAAGAAACAAAGACTCCACAAACATAAGAAAGAAATTCTCCTTTAACGAATGAAAATCATCAAGATCTTAATGAAGATCTTACGCGTCTAGAACTTGGTCATATCCATCCACCACGATTGTATTCCAGCCGAACTGTTTCGCTGGATCAAAGTGCATGGTGGAGTAGTCCGGCTTGGAGACAGCGTTATGGTTACGTAGAATACTGGTGATGATGGCGCGGTCACCCTGGAATGTGTGACCTGAGATCTCGTCCTCGACGGCTTTCTGTAGTGGAATGTCGACACCAGTGGCCTTTACCTTGTCTACTGCTGACTGCATTATCTGGGCAATAAAGTAAAGAAAGAAAGTCAGACATATCAAAACTCTGAGGTCATTGTACTAAAAGAGAGTAAATGTCATCACCATAGAAACAGGGGTTAAATGTGAGAAATGTTCATATTGCAACTTGATCTTGAACAATTAATTTTGGTAATCTCTATAGAAACAGAGAGGTGTTAGATGATATGCTTTTCAGACCAAAACTCTGGGGGTCGGTCGTCACTATAGAAACGGATTATAAGCAAAGACAATTCTGATCAAAACTCTGTGGTCATTCTAGGTCACCATGGAAACAGAGGATGCAGACAAGACATTCCAGACTTTCCCTGATGGAAACAGTGGTGAAATGTCCATCAACAGTCCATGAATGACTGTAGTCGGTTGAAGTCAATCATACAAACTAAATCTTACCGAGAAAACTTCAGTGAATATTCTGTTAGCCTCATCTCCCTTGAAGATCTTGTCAGCCTCAGGAACATGGAGCTGTATAGGTCCGGACACTTTGGTTTCTAACTCGCCTTTCCTGGTAATGGCCAGGATCGGATTGTCCTTCACTTTGGAGTTGATCCAGACAGCCCCCAGATCTGTCTCTGCACCTGGAACAAAAGCAACACTGAACAATTTTACAATACTTACCGATACTTCTGTACATGACTATGTGTGTATGGTATAAGGCAACCATTTTTTCTCTTCATTTTTGAGGCCCCCATTCATATTAAATCAAGTAAAATTTCATTTCCTAATATCACATCAGCATTTCTTGCTTGAGTGTCTACACTTTACCTGGTAATAATATGTGATGTATTTCCTTCAATGTTTTATTAATTAATAATATGGGACAAAGAAGTAATTCCAACCGTGTGGACAAAAAAAATGTCAAATTTTCGAGGCGATCTCACGGCGATCTGCCCCTTTATCAAGACACACAAAACGAACACGATTACACAATAAATGATATATATATATAATATTTTCATTCTTGTTATATGGCCTAAATCTCTGAATGCTGCGGACATATTCTGGATCATGAGATATGAAGTTCCTGTGTTAATCAAACAATGTGATAATTTTCATTTGAGTTGAAACAAAAGTAACAAATATTTTTTGGCCTTTAAAAATTTTGGCTTTCAAGCTAAAAACGATTAGCGATACACCAATTTCTTCAAAGTTAAATCTCCAAATTGTTCTTGACCCCATGGTAATTAATGAGTCCTCCACAAATGCTTGAAAATATCATCCCCACAAAAAATGATCTGCCAATATTTACCGAGAGGTTTCTTGAAAAGTTTCCTGTTTGTCCAGACACGTCCCCCATATCTTTCTTTTCTAGCCTCCAGCACGGTAACATCAAACATCTGTGAGGGATGGTTGACCAGTTTCCTGGCAGCAGCTAAACCAGAGATCCCTCCACCTATCACAAGTACTTCCTTTGGTTTGTGTGCTGTATCGCTCACCTGGTTTGTAATGCCAAGTTATGTTTTGAATACAGGTTCATTGTTTCTTTTCTAAAGGAATTTAAATATTTACCTCTATTTTCGCTATCAGTCCCCGTCCCTCCTGTCCTCGGGGGGTCAGAGTCAAAATTTATACAATCTCTATTCTGTGACCTTCCCCCAAGGACGTTTCTGGCCAAATTTGGTTATATTCCATGCAGAACTGTATGACTAGTAGCGATTCAAAGGATTTACCATTATTTCCCTATTGGGCCCCGCCCCTCCTGCCCCCGAGGGTCATAGCCAAAATTTATACAAGTTCTGTTCCCCCTTCCCCAATGATGTTTGTGGCCTAATTTGATTACAATCCATGCAGAACTCTAGGACAAGTAGCAATTTATAGAATTTACCTCTATTTCCCTATTGGGCCCCGCCCCCTGTCCCCTGGGGGTCAGAGCCAAAATTTATACAAGTTTTGTTTCCCTTCCCCAAACAATGTTTGTGGCCAAATTTGGTTACATTCCATGCAGAACTCTAGGACAAGTAGCGATTTATAGGATTTACCTCTATTTCCCCTATTGGGCCCCGCCCCTCCTGCTCCCGGGGGTTCAGAGCCAAAATTTATACAAGTTCTGTTCCCCTTCCCCCAAAGATATTTATGGCCAAATTGGGTCACAATCCATGCAGAACTCTTGGACAAGTAGCGATTTATAGGATTTACCTTTATTTCCCCTATTGGGCCCCGCCCCTCCTGCCCCAGGGGGGTCAGAGCCAAAATTTATACAAGTTCTGTTCTTCTTCCCCCAACAATGTTTGTGGCCAAATTTGGTTACAATCCATGCAGAAATATAGGACAAGTAGCGATTTATAGTATTTACCTCTATTTCCCCTATCGGGCCCCGCCCCTCCTGCCCCAGGGGGGTCAGAGCCAAAATTTATACAAGTTCTGTTCCCCTTCACCCAAGGATATTTGTGGATAAATTTAGTTACAATCCATGCAGAACTCTATGACTAGTAGCGATTTAAAGGAAATGTTGACGGACGAACGACGGACGGACGGACGACGGACGAACGATGGACGGACGGACGATGGACGCCGCGCCATGACATAAGCTCACCGGCCCTTCGGGCCAGGTGAGCTTATAAAAATGAATACAAATGACTGTATCCCCTTCTATAACTCTTCACTGAAAAAATGTGTTCCTTAATTTCTGTAATGTTTCCCTATGGTGAATTTTAAGTTATGGAATTCATTAAAGTAAGCCAGGAAATGTTGATGAAAATGGGCCCTGGTATAATTTTGCTTGAATTTCTAATCTAAACCCCTAAAATGTATGAAAAGCAGCTCATGAACAGGCATCCGCTTTTGAAAATAATGAGTAACAATTAGAAAACATCTATTTCTGAAACCCATTTACCTGTAATTAGCAACGGCCCTACCTACCTGTTTTTATTCATCTGAATCTGACAACAGATAGCACCAGAAACCGGAAGCTGAGATAACGGGCATGCGAAGTTGTGTGATTTTTTTTCTATTATTAGAACTAGGTAATTTGCATATAAGCATACGGTGTTTTTGTAAAGATGTAAAAAAACAAGAGGCCCAGAGGGCCTGTATCGCTCACCTGGTTTTTTTTTAGTAATTATCACAAAGACTCTGACAATTAGAAAAATTAGCCAAATTGACTCCCAAAGTTTAATTTTGAATCACAACCATAAAATGATGCTATTGATACCATACAAATATGCTATCCAATACATAGGTTCAGAGACAAAGTAATTTATATGAAAATAGTAGCCTAATTGACCTTTGACCCCACATCTATTGCTGTCTAAGGCCCCGGGGGTCAGCCCTATCATTTGTACGATTTCATATTCTAACCCTGTAAGGATGCTACCATTGCATTATGAGTGCTCTTCCATGCTTAGGTGCAGAGAAGAAGTCGTTTATATGGAAATAGCTAAATTGACCCCTTTTGACCCCACCCTTCAGGCGCCCGGGGGGTCAGCCCCATCATTTGCAAAATTTTGAATCCAAACCCTTTAAGGATGTAACCATTGCATTATGAGCGTAATCCCATTTTAAGTTGCAGAGAAGAAGTCATTTATATGGAAATTGACCACTTTTGACCACGCCCCTCAGGCCCCCCCGGGGGGTCAGTCCTATCATTTGCACAATTTTGAATACCCACCCTATAAGGATGCTACCATTGCATTATGGGTGCTATCCCATGCTTAGTTGCAGACAAGAAGTCATTTATATGGAAATAGCCAAATCGACCCCTTTTGACCCCACCCTTCAGGCCCCCGGGGGGTCAGCCCCATCATTTGTACAATTTTGAATCCCCACTCTATAACGATGCTACCATTGCATTATGAGTGCTGTCTCATGCTTGGTTTCAGAGAAGAAGTCGTTTATATGGAAATAGCCAAATTGACCCCTTTTGACCCCGCCCCTCAGGCCCCCCGGGGGTCAGCCCTATCATTTGTACAATTTTTAATCCCAACCCTATAACGATACTACCATTGCATTATGAGTGCTATCTCATGCTTGGTTTCAGAGAAGAAGTCGTTTATATGGAAATAGCCAAATTGACCTCTTTTGACCCCGCCCCTCAGGCCCCCGGGGGGTCAGCCCCATCATTTGTACAATTTTGAATCCCCACCCTATAAGGATGCTACCATTGCATTATGGGTGCTATCCCATGCTTGGTTTCAGAGAAGAAGTCGTTTATATGGAAATAGCCAAATTGACCCCTTTTGACCCCGCCCCTCAGGCCCCCGGGGGGTCAGCCCCATCATTTGTACAATTTTGAATTCCCACCCTATAAGGATGCTACCATTGCATTATGGGTGCTATCCCATGCTTGGTTTCAGAGAAGAAGTCGTTTATATAGAAATAGCCAAATTGACCCCTTTTGGCCCCGCCCCTCAGCCCCCTGGGGGGTCAGCCCCATCATTTGTACAATTTTTAGTTAGTAGCCCATAAGGATGCTACCAGTCAAACTTTGTTGAAATCCGACCAGCGGTTATGGAGAAGAAGTCGATTGTTGACGGACGACGGACGCCGGACGACGGACGACGGACGACGGACGCCGGACGCTGCGGTATCCCATAAGCTCACCTCGGTCCTTCGGACCAGGTGAGCTAAAAATTGAAGTATAGGATGTTTTTATGACGGCAGTTGTTACGGTAGTATCAAATCATTGGCAGTATAGTACAGTACATAAAATCCCGTAACCTGCCTAAATTGTTTTGCAAGTATTCTAGAAGAAAACACTGATGATTTTGTAAGTGAATATATATACAGTACCGGTAATTTTATTTGCAAACTGATAAAAGAAACAAAACATTAACAGTACACAACATAAATATATACACCCCACACCTTGTAATCTGTTGTCATTTACTCTATCTCGTTTACTAAACCACAACAGATACAACCAGATATACACTCTACACCTTGTATTCTGGTCCTATCTGTTGTCATTTACTAAACCACAACAGATACAACCAGATATACTCTCTACACCTTGTATTCTGGTCTTATCTGTTGTCATTTACTAAACCACAACAGATACAACCAGATATACACTCTATGTCTTATATTCTGGTCCTATCTGTTGTCATTTACTAAACCACAACAGATACAACCAGATATACACTCTACACCTTGTATTCTGGTCTTATCTGTTGTCATTTACTAAACCACAACAGATACAACCAGATATACACTCTACACCTTGTATTCTGGTCCTATCTGTTGTCATTTACTAAACCACAACAGATACAACCAGATATACACCCAACACCTTGTATTCTGGTCCTATCTGTTGTCATTTACTAAACCACAACTGATACAACCAGATATACACTCTATGTCTTATATTCTGGTCCTATCTGTTGTCATTTACTAAATCACAACAGATACAACCAGATATACACTCTACACCTTGTATTCTGGTCTTATCTGTTGTCATTTACTAAACCACAACAGATACAACCAGATATACACTCTACACCTTGTATTCTGATCTTATCTGTTGTCATTTACTAAACCACAACAGATACAACCAGATATACTCTCTACATCTTGTATTCTGTTCCTATCTGTTGTCATTTACTAAACCACAACAGATACAACCAGATATACACCCAACACCTTGTATTCTGGTCTTATCTGTTGTCATTTACTTAACCACAACAAATACAACCAGATATACACTCTACATCTTGTATTCTGGTCTTATCTGTTGTCATTTACTAAACCACAACAGATACAACCAGATATACACTCTACACCTTGTATTCTGGTCCTATCTGTTGTCATTTACTAAACCACAACAGATACAACCAGATATACTCTCTACATCTTGTATTCTGGTCCTATCTGTTGTCATTTACTAAACCACAACAGATACAACCAGATATACACTCTACACCTTGTATTCTGGTCCTATCTGTTGTCATTTACTAAACCACAACAGATACAACCAGATATACACTCTACACCTTGTATTCTGGTCCTATCTGTTGTCATTTACTAAACCACAACAGATACAACCAGATATACTCTCCACACCTTGTATTCTGGTCTTATCTGTTGTCATTTACTAAACCACAACAGATACAACCAGATATACACTCTACACCTTGTATTCTGGTCCTATCTGTTGTCATTTACTAAACCACAACAGATACAACCAGATATACACTATATGTCTTATATACTGGTCCTATCTGTTGTCATTTACTAAACCACAACAGATACAACCAGATATACACCCAACACCTTGTATTCTGGTCTTATCTGTTGTCATTTACTAAACCACAACAGATACAACCAGATATACACTCTACACCTTGTATTCTGATCTTATCTGTTGTCATTTACTAAACCACAACAGATACAACCAGATATACTCTCTACATCTTGTATTCTGTTCCTATCTGTTGTCATTTACTAAACCACAACAGATACAACCAGATATACACCCAACACCTTGTATTCTGGTCTTATCTGTTGTCATTTACTAAACCACAACAGATACAACCAGATATACACTCTACATCTTGTATTCTGGTCTTATCTGTTGTCATTTACTTAACCACAACAGATACAACCAGATATACACTCTACATCTTGTATTCTGGTCTTATCTGTTGTCATTTACTAAACCACAACAGATACAACCAGATATACACTCTACACCTTGTATTCTGGTCTTATCTGTTGTTATTTACTTAACCACAACAAATACAACCAGATATACACTCTATGTCATATATTCTGGTCCTATCTGTTGTCATTTACTAAACCACAACAGATACAACCAGATATACACCCAACACCTTGTATTCTGGTCCTATCTGTTGTCATTTACTAAACCACAACAGATACAACCAGATATACACTCTATGTCTTATATTCTGGTCCTATCTGTTGTCATTTACTAAACCACAACAGATACAACCAGATATACACCCAACACCTTGTATTCTGGTCTTATCTGTTGTCATTTACTAAACCACAACAGATACAACCAGATATACACTCTACACCTTGTATTCTGGTCCTATCTGTTGTCATTTACTAAACCACAACAGATACAACCAGATATACACCCAACACCTTGTATTCTGGTCTTATCTGTTGTCATTTACTAAACCACAACAGATACAACCAGATATACACTCTACACCTTGTATTCTGGTCCTATCTGTTGTCATTTACTAAACCACAACAGATACAACCAGATATACACTCTATGTCTTATATTCTGGTCCTATCTGTTGTCATTTACTAAACCACAACAGATACAACCAGATATACTCTCTACACCTTGTATTCTGGTCTTATCTGTTGTCATTTACTAAACCACAACAGATACAACCAGATATACACTCTACACCTTGTATTCTGGTCCTATCTGTTGTCATTTACTAAACCACAACAGATACAACCAGATATACACTCTATGTCTTATATTCTGGTCCTATCTGTTGTCATTTACTAAACCACAACAGATACAACCAGATATACACTCTACACCTTGTATTCTGGTCCTATCTGTTGTCATTTACTAAACCACAACAGATACAACCAGATATACACTCTACACCTTGTATTCTGGTCTTATCTGTTGTCATTTACTAAACCACAACAGATACAACCAGATATACACTCTACACCTTGTATTCTGGTCCTATCTGTTGTCATTTACTAAACCACAACAGATACAACCAGATATACACTCTACACCTTGTATTCTGGTCCTATCTGTTGTCATTTACTAAACCACAACAGATACAACCAGATATACAAATGTACACTCTACACCTTGTATTCTGGTCTTTTCTGTTGTCATTTACTAAACCACAACAGATACAACCAGATATACACTCTACACCTTGTATTCTGGTCCTATCTGTTGTCATTTACTAAACCACAACAGATACAACCAGATATACACTCTACACCTTGTATTCTGGTCCTATCTGTTGTCAATCACTAAACCACTCTAGCTTTTTGGACATTGATAATTTTAGTTTCTTTGATTCCCTATCTGTATTTCAGCTGTCAGAACTAAAGCTTGTTATTGAAGGATATAAAAATAAAACAAAACAATTTTTTTCATTCTTGAAAGTTTATAAATATCAATCAAAGTCATGAAAACACTGAAACAGCATCGGGATCTTTTAAACATTTAGAAACGATAAAATACAATGATATATACATGATGAGACTACTTTATATTTACAAAAAACATTATACACTCATAATTTACAAAAAAGATGCCAGTACTTTTAATTGATCAAAATTCCTAAATACAATAATGAACGATGACAGAGTCAGATGTACAGCAGACCAAGTTTACGAGCATTTTCAGCCGCGCCAGTGACTTACGAACTTACAACTTTTCACGGTGTGCCAGAGGTTCGCATCCTGTTCTGTAAATCATGTTATGTCATCTACCCCTACCCCTCTTTCTCTTTATAATCCCGTCCCTGGTTTCATTCTGTACAAAATCAACATACACATATGTACAATCAACACTAATTTAAAAATAATTTTTATTTTTATGGAAATATCATTACTATTGATAAACAACTGATCTAACAATTATATTTAGATATGAATTTATTGGACTTAAAAAAAACCCTTTCAGATAGTATGGCTGCATTTGCATCATTTCAGTATTTACACCAGGCAATTTGCTAATCTTATGACATTCAATTACTCACACGAAATTTGAAATTCATATAATGATACAACGTGGTGGCCAATACGAAATAGACCATTTTGTGTGTCCACATAGTGGAATTTTGCGAGTTTCTGAAAAATGTCTCGCATTCCTGGGCCAATGAAACACTTGACTATTTTTGGTTGTAAATTAATATTAATCCAGTTACAAAACGATAAAAAAATAATAATTCAG
This sequence comes from Argopecten irradians, assembly GCF_041381155.1. Classification (NCBI taxonomy): domain Eukaryota; kingdom Metazoa; phylum Mollusca; class Bivalvia; order Pectinida; family Pectinidae; genus Argopecten; species Argopecten irradians. The sequence continues at coordinate 764,613 of NW_027187484.1, forward strand.
TTTTATTTTCACATGCTTTGGATGCCATATACCCCACTTACTGTACCTATAGTAAAGATACCTTCGGTAGGTATATATTTGCTTAAATGATATTGTACTCCAAAATCACCGACAAAATATCTATAAAGATCACATATAGATGAGTTTGAAAGGCTTTGCCTTGCATGGTCAAAAATTTGTGCCTTTATCATACATTTGTATATTGTTTTTCATCAGGTTTATCCAGAGAAAACCTATACCAAGACTAAAAGGTTTCTATTTCAGAAAGGCATCCCAATTAGATGGGCTAGTTGCCTTCCTCAATCATTTGGCACAACATTTCATAAGCAGTTTGTATAATACAATTATTAGATTTTTATATTGTGAACCAACAATATTTGAATTAAAAGAAAAAAATCTTAATAATAAGACTACCAAGTTCATTATAGTAAATACGCATTGCAAGTTGAGCCTTTTACTTCATCAATATCCTACAAAAGTCGAGAAGGGGTTTTCCTATATTGTTACAGTTCTTTATAACCTATATTTTTCTGAGGCATATCAAAGGATTACTACTGATACTCATATAAGTATTAAAATACATTTTGAATTTAAAGGAAATAAGGCTTTTCTATCTTGGTGACATAAATGCTTTAGAGCAAAGGTCAAATTAACATTTCTAGAATAGAGTTCATCTACTACTTCACTTGGGACGCAGTCGATGATTCAATGCATGAATTTATTTCTACCATCTTCTTTCCATTTGTGATGATTTATTGGAGTCATAAGTGTCAAACAGCTGTTTCCTCATTCCACAATTTGTCACTGATCATTTAGATAATATGCCTAGGTTTACAATCTTTTTTTTGTGACAATCTATTGAAGTATGTCATCACGTGAGAAGACATTGTATTTAGGATGTTTATGCCACTTGACGAACAGGTGTTGTGTAACCTCTATATCTGCAGTTAGTATTCATTGGTACTGAGCAACACAGATTGTGCATATGTAATCATTCTTTGGCGCCTTAACTAGTCCAACACATTGCAAATGTGACCATCTACCACAAACATTGCACATGACCCAGGTTGCCCGTTTAGGTGATGTGCACCCAACCATGTCACATCTTGTCCGTTGAGAAGGCCGTTCCATTGATGATGCTAACAGCTTGAATCGGACAAATTCTCTCATTTCCAGGGCAAGAGCATGATTGACCTCTTCAAGCTGCAAGTTCTTAGTCAGAACAAAAGCATTCTGTTAAATATAGAGAATGTTACATGAATTTCAGATATTACATTAGTGAAAAAGGCTCATGTAAAAAAACAACTACAGTAAAACCCCTATTACTCGAGCAGGTGGGACCAGGTCAATAGTTCGAGGAATACGGGGTATTCGACTCATCCGAGGTTGGTCATGATCAACAGTCAAAATGTCCGGTCTCAAACTATGACAAACAATGCACGACAATGGCATTTTAATTACCCTATCTTTCAACATTCTTTGCATATATCGTTTGATATCGTTTACATCTTTCGATAAATAACATTGTGTTAGCCTGTCGAATAAAACCAACAAAGAAATTAAAAAAAAAAATATAATTAGGCGGACGTCAGCAATATCTTCCGCCTCTTTTGTCATTTCACAATGCATACTTTCTATTAACACGGATCAACAACTTCCGTATTTTCGTATTTACAGCGAAGATTATTACGAGATAAACATCAATAACTTAATGCCTTTTCTGAAATATTCAAATAAAGTTAGCATCAAACAACTACTTGCAATCGTGAAGGTAGGTACTAATGACACCGTTAATCCCTTAATTACCTAAAGGCTCGACACGCAAACTGTATAAACACAAGATCATGAGCAATTATCCATGTCGGACGGTGCAGTCAGGTGTGACACAGGTAAAAAATCTCAAGGGCTGAACACCTGTTCGACGAATACATGGGTAAAAATACTATGTATTTGATGAAACAGGGACATATTTCTGTTCCAGGAATAAGGGGTATTCGACAAATAGCTGTTCGAGCTATACAGGGTTTTGTTACATAGATTATATAGGGAGACGGTCGGGACCGTACAACCAGTTCGACGAATTCGAGGAATCCGGGTTCGAGTTAGAGGGGTTTTACTGTAATTTATTGTAATATATACGCAAGTCATGTTTGACTTTCTCCATGTGTGTAATATACCAAGTAATATTGAAGAATTACAGAAAACTTGTATTAAAAGTACTAGCTGACAGCTTAAAATTACATTAATTTGTCACAGTCCAGGGGTTCTGATCACTTATGATCTCTACACCCCTGAACTATATCATAGTAAAATTTCAGCTCATCAGAAAACATCTCCACCAATCACAGGCCTGACATGTTTTCCTTTGAAGACTACAGAGAGAGCACGCCCAACATCAAAGCCACACAGTCAACCACAGAGTACTGTTATATGGCTCTTTTGATGTACATCAAACAACTAAATTACCTGTTCTGTTGCCTCCAATTTTACTATGAGATAGTCCAGGAGTGTAGAGATCGTAAGTGCATTCTAGACATGGAGTAACAGGACTATATTCCTTTTTTTAATCTTGCATTGATGTAAAATATAACAATTTCTTTAATATTTATTCTTACCAACAACACAAATGCACCACAAGCATTTCCATCTCTCTGGATAGATGAAACCAATTGGCCTGAAATCCATATTGCATTTGCCAACTCGGCTGTTTTCTGTGACCTGATGGCCACATATTTCCTGTGTTAATTTAAAAACGAGAAACTGTACCCCTAAAAGATATCAAATGTCTGCGAAATAACTGTTAAATTGGTTTTTTTTATTCTTTTACCTTTCTGTAACATTGCTAATTACTTTCTAGAGAAAAAGAGTACAGTCATACATGTTGTTGATGGTAGATATAAAATGATGTTATTTTCTATTTTCTTGATAGATGTACAATGACGTTTTTTTCTACTTTCAATCTTTAAAAGCTAGTGGTATTACATATGACACTTACTTCCAGTTGTTTATAAGTGTCTGATTAGTTCCACCCATGGAGTCAAGGACAGATACAGTTTTGGTGGTCATATTGGCTGCAAGGAGTACCCAATGATTTCCAACATTTGCAGGCAAAAACACCCATTTGTACATTGCAAATTTAACCTGAAAAAAAAACACCTCATTCATCAGTAGTTTTTCATGCCTCTTGGTTTTGGATTTTATTATAATGATCATCTCATTATTATTTTGTATAGAGTATGTTATTGAAATACTTTTTAAAATTTGAATTTCATGTTAAAACACTTCAAAAGTTAAAGACATATAAATATTCTTAAAATTCATCTCATATTTGCTTTCCTAATTGTCCACATATTGATTTATCTTACATCTGAATAAAGCCAGTGGTCAAATTTGCCTTTACTCCATAGCACTGCTGTATAGGATGGCATCACAAAGATATGGTCAGTGTCCCCCACATTTTGTTCCCTCTGGAGCAAGGAGAGATATGCATTGATGACCTGAAAACACCTCAATTACTTTGATTAAATGTTGTTTGGGACTAGTGTAGTTGAATTGCCTTTCCATATATGGCAATGACCACAAAATGAATTTTATCTTGCAACTGCCGCACATACTGACGGATAACAACTGCTGGATAAATTTGTGCTTTATCCATCAATACGAAATGCTTTATCTGTCAATACAATCACACGACGTTGTTCCATCTCTGACGGAACTCTTTCTAACTTGACACAGAACTTGAAACTTCCGGTGAATGAAACGTCATTCAGTTGTAAGATACTAACCATGTATTCTCTATATCAACATAGTCAGGAAAATGAAAGACTTGAAAGTTTATTCATTTGCATTTGATTATTAATATTTCTTTCAATATGAAAAAGGGATGAAATTGAAAGTCATTCTGAAATCAAATAGGCAATAGCTTTATTAGCTGTGTATCATCATTACCTTAAAAATTATCATTTAACCACTTTGGATTTTTCAGCGTACTGAAGTCTTTTGTGTCCAGTACCTCGCCACATACATAGTAACGACAGTTTTTCTTGAGGGTCACAGATGGTGTCTGTGAGTGTCTCACACTTATCAGGTTCTTCAAATGGTCATGTTGGTGATCTTGATCTAAATTCAAAACGCTTTTATTCATCTTCAATATATCTTTTGGAATTTATATGTAACTACAATGTAACTATTGTAAATAAATGAGAGATTGAACAGTGCTGTAAAGGTATGAACGCAATAGGATACAGATATTTTCAATAGAGCACTGTTGAATCTATATGTAATGGTCTACTTTTGCATGTTTGACGTCAAATTAAAAACGGTGTTGGTTGCTAAGTTGGGTAACTACAATAGTTAGAAGATATGGCTCTGGTTATTGAATGTTTGATTAAAAATATAACTATGTCAAGGTACTCTATAACCATTGGTAGGCAGTTTTTCTTCAAGTTTTCCAAGTTTTTGCCAACTTCAAACCTGGCATGACCTTTCATGACCATGGTTGTTAATAGGATGCAATCAAAATCAAATAAACATCTTCACTGTCAATAATCAATGTTATTAATCTGGTGGCATTAAAATTTTCATACAAAAGTATCTCACCTTTCTTATCCCCATCACTTGGTAGATTGAACCTGATCCTTTTTTCCTTCTTCAATTTCAGTTCTTCATGACATGACATGTAAAAGAGAAATTGTCATGCTATACTCCCAGATATGACAAAAAACACATTCTAATCGTTCAAACAAATACACATAAATTTTAACCTTTAATTTGTAATATAGCAGTAATTAGAGAATTCTCTCTATCTTCTAAAAATATCATTATGATTACCTCAGCAATAATTACTATATCCACCATAACATCATACCGCTTCTTGTAATCCTATATAAGTATATAAGTATATCTCAAGTCCTCCACCTGTGGGTCATGTTTTCAACACCCATGTGGGGCAGTTGCCAGGAGGTTGGAGGATTTTCTTTGAGACTTAGGCTTCCCTCCATAGCAACCTTCCAAAATCTTAAATGACTGTGAAATGGATGCTCAAAAAACCAAACTTAATCATAACATTCTGATCTATTTTACATCATTTTTTTCACAGACAAATAGAATTTTAATATTTGAGCTCTCCTACCAGCCAAATACTATCTTACAATGAATTCTTCCAATAATTTATAGATACCCACTTGATGTACTCTTAGGCTTGGAGAAACTGACAGCAATGGCTCTGGTAATGTGACATCTGATGGACTTTGCTCAGGGTCTGGAAAATGTAAATTGATTAATGATTAATTGACTAATTAATTATAATGTGCTAAGGCATGTTATTCAATTTGTCTGCAATCCAGGGAGAATTATAGGACCATAAATCCTCCAAGAAGGTAATTTAATGCTTAAATAAATCATGTGAAGGATTTAGTTTTATCAAAACAAACAAGGTATTCATAGAATCAGACTTTAAAGGGACAATTCAATCTAAGAGAACATTAAAATTTGTACATATTGTAACAGCAAACACACACGAACCAGGTGTAGGTGACGTGCGTTACTGTATCGCAATTTCGCAGCCCTGATCAAGGGGACGTAACTCGCAGAAATGACGTAAGCCAAGGGTCTTGGTGGTGTACTGAAGAGTTTATTCGTTACCAAAACTCTACGTGAGACTGCAAAATACAAACAGACAGTCTTAGCTTAGCTATCATGATAAAACAATGAACGCATTGTCAAACATTGTAATAACTCGCCAGTAAACCGACCGCAAATTGCAAATAATTAGAAATGCTAGAAATTACCGAAAACCTATATGTTCCATTATACATACCTCTTTGGGCTTACATACGCGCAATTCGCAATGTTCCGTAAGTAGATTTATGCCTCGTAACCAAACAGGCATTCGCAGGTTAACGCACGTGGAAGATAAATTCTAACAGCCGAGCACATGGCTTCTTCTTCCCTCTGTTCGGAACTTTCTTACCTTTTTCCGCAACGAGCTCTGACAAGGGAGATAACTCCTGTCCGACTACAGTTACATGGCTCCCCAAAATTATGAGAAATAATTTTTTAATCTTAATGTCAGAAATAATCAACATTTAAATGTTAATAAAACTATACTATCTAATAAGTATATACATATACAGGCACATGATCATGTATTTTAAATTCATGGCTCCTCGGTGTGGAATTCCCCGGTTTCATGTAGGAACACTAGTTTGTGTATAGGGCGTTCTAGAAAGTTCATTCGGTCGGCCCTTCGGCCTTGGTTGTCCAACGTTGGATCCCCAACCGCAACCTTAACTTTCCGCACGAATCCGTCCTCTCCACAAAATGTTTCTTCTACCCGGCCCATACGCCAGTGGTTTCTTGCTTGGTTGTCGTCCATGATTAGAACGACATCTCCAATGCGCATATTCCGCTTTGGCGAAATCCATTTGTTCCGAACTTGCAGGTTTTGCAAGAACTCCTTCCTCCAACGATTCCAGAACTCATTGGCTAAGTACTGAACACGGCGCCATCTTCTGCGGGAATATATAGATCAGTCTTTTGAAACTGTCCTGGTGGCGATAAAATAACCTTCGATTTCATCGTCAGAAGATGGTTGGAGTCAGAGGTTCCGCTGAATGTGGGTCATTCAAGTTCGTCGCTGATAGAGGTCGACTGTTCACGATGGCCGCAGCCTCGCATATGAATGTTCGAAGAGTTTCATCATCCAACTGAGATCCAGATTGGAGCATTAATGAAGCAAGCACATTTCTAACCGAGCGTATCTGTCGCTCCCAGGCTCCGCCCATATGGCTCGCCGAAGGAACGTTCATTTTGAAGCTGATAAAGTCACATCCTTCTCTCGAAAGAAACTGCTGTAACTGACAATCGTCTAACCCTTCAAGTTCTTCCCTGAGCTCACGCTCAGCGCCGACAAAGTTTGTACCTCTGTCTGATCTCAGTTGTCTTACAGGACCTCGTATCGCCAGAAACCTACGCAACGCATTGATGAATGAGCTGGTGTCAAGCGAGTTTGCCGTTTCTACATGGATAGCACGACTAGACATGCATGTGAAAATGACACCATAGCGTTTCAATTCCTTGCGACCTTCCTTGATATAAAACGGCCCGAAGAAGTCAACTCCGCTGTATGTAAATGGTGGTTCGGGCGACAATCTATCCGCAGGCAGGTCAGCCATCCTTTGTCCTTGAGTGATTCCACGTAACTTTCGGCAGGTCACGCATTTCGATATTTAACTAGAGACACGGCGGAACTACAGCCGACTATCCAAAATCCGTTCGCTCGAATTTCACCAGTTGTTATGCCTCGACCTTGATGCTCCACACGCTCATGGTAATGACGGATCACAAGCTCGGTGACATGGGATTTCCTTGGAAGTATGATAGGATGTTTAACGCTCGCATCGAAATCACCGTGTTTAATGCGCCCACCGACTCGTAGAATGCCATTGTCATCCAGGAAGGGATCTAAACCACACAATGAGGACGAGCTCTTAAGACATACCTTCTGTTTCGAGTCACAACTATGACTTGCTTCTGCAGTATGTAGATACTCGATTTCCTTCTGAAAGGAAGTCCTTTGAACCAGACTTATGATAGCTGTCTCAGCCTCTTGCAACTCCTCTACTGTAGTCATGCGTTTAGAGGTAGCGATTGTCTTCTCCAGCGAGGATTTCAACTCCGAAAATCGCACAGACTTCGTCCTTAGACGTCGCTTAAATATCAAGCAAAGAGCAACTGCCTTCTTGGCTCTTTGCCAATCTGAGAACGCATCCAGTCTGTCTATAAGAGGTTTCTCCTCAACGGGTGTTGTCGCAGTTTCAAACACTTGTGCCTTCTTTACTTCTGGATCTTTGAATGACAAGGAAGGTACTGGCTGAGTATCACAACTGGCCAGAGGGTCAGTTTCCCATAAGAAGCGCGGTCCACTGAACCAGATAGAATGGTTTATCAAATCATCAGCTGTAGCACCACGTGACGCAATGTCCGCTGGGTTGTTCTCTGATGTTACGTATTTCCATTGAGATGGCTCCGTGTGATCGCGGATTTGCTGTACTCGATTCGCTACAAAGACGTGGAATCTACGAGGAGTCGTTCGCAATGTATCCTAGAACAACACTGCTGTCCGTCCAGAACCATTCAGTGACGTTACTGTAGTCAAGTTCTCTAATCAACATCGAACTCATTCGCACTGATACAAGAGCAGCCACAAGCTCTGACCGTGGAATAGTAATCGGCTTTAATGGGACTACCCTTGCCTTGCCCATAACTAATGCGCAATGAACTCTACCGTCTGTATTGACCAACCGAACGTACGAACACTGACCATATCCTTGAGTACTCGCATCAGAGAAATGATGAAGTTCGACAGACACTGTTTCACCAAAGTCCGATGGCTTCAGACATCTGTTCACCTTTAGATCCTTCAAATTGTTGAGATCAAGTCTCCATCGCAACCATCTCGCACTCAGATCATCGGAAAGCGGACTGTCCCAGTCTGTCTTATCCTTGCACATTTGCTGCAAAATTTGCTTCCCAACTAAGATGAATGGTGCAATAAAGCCAAGAGGATCGTACACCGAGCACAGGGTAGAAAGTACACCTCGACGGGTTAACGGACGGTCGTTTAGGGTGATGCGGAACTGGAATGTATCAGATTCGATGCACCACTGAACTCCAAGAGCCCTCTCAACCGGAAGTTGGTCCTGGAGAACGTCAATATCCTTCAGCCCTTGGGCCCTATCTGCTAGAGGAATGTGTTGCAGCACATTCTTTGAGCTTGAGAGAAATTTGTGTAGTCGTAGACCACCTCTTCTTAACATTTCCTTGGTATTGTCGATGATGTGCACAGCTTCTTCAATGGTCGGAACAGATTTAACCCCATCATCGACGTAGAAGTCGCGTCTCACAAAGTTAGCTACATCTGTACCAAACTCCGCTTCATGGTCATCTGCGATCCTCTTCAACCCGAAGTTTGCACAACCAGGGGATGATGCTGCTCCAAACAAATGTACGCTCATCCGAAAGTCAACTGGTTGTTCACTGAGATTGCCGTTTTCCCACCACAGGAAACGAAGATAATCGCGGTGCTCGGGATTAACCTTAAACTGGAAAAACATCTGTTCGATGTCGCACATAAAGGCAACTTGTTCCTTCCGAAACCGACAGAGAACCCCTACAAGCTTATTAGTGAGATCGGGTCCTTGTAGAAGATGCGCATTCAACGATTCACCCTTGTGTTTTGCACTGCAGTCGAAGACGACTCTAATTTTATTCGGCTTCTGAGGATGATATATACCATGGTGAGGAATATACCACTGATGACCATCGTCAAGTTCAAGATCCTTATCAGGAACTTTCTCTGCGAAATTGTTCTGAATCAACCTTTCCATAAAGGTAATATAATGCTCCTTGTACTGGGCATTTGCTTCCAAACGTCGCTTTAGGTGCTGAAGCCTGTTGAGCGATTGTGACTTGTTGTTAGGTACATAAGGCATAGCCTCTCTAAATGGTAACGGCATCTCATAGTGTCCATTCTCGTGATGAATGCCTTCTTCCATAGCCACAAGAAAACAACGATCATCGTGCGAATGGGACACAATTTCAGAGTTGTTCTCAATGAAATCACGTTCCATCATTCTGGTAAGTTCAACAGGATTAATGACTTCCTTGATGCTACTTCTAAATGAAAATACAACATTTTCTGAAGTGCTCTCACTTGATTTGGACAAATCCTTTGGTATCCTGCGTGCAACACAGCAATGACTTGTACCAACCAAGTCATCCTCGATGGCTTCCACGCAATCTCTGTCCACTATTCCCACGATGCCCCATCCGAGGTCAGTTCTCTGGGCATACGGCCCATCGTTGACTGGCGCAATTACATCGCGAGGAGCTAAAGCCCGAGAACAATTATAGCCAATTAAAAGGCTAATTTCGCAATTACGCAATGGCATAAGTTCCTCTGCAATCGGTTCCAAATGGGGCCACTGTCTAGCCATTTCCGGCGTAGGTATGTGGGATCGATTTGCTGGCATTATATTTCTTGTGAAGGTATCCGGAAGGGAGATTTTTACGGAGCTATTGAAGCCACGAACCGTAAGGCCTTTCACCTTATTGCTATCTATCAAGCGGTTTTCCGCGTACATGGTGGAAAGTAGCAACTTAACTTCAGTTCCTGTCAGCTTAAGTGAACGATACGTATCCTCAAGAATGAAGGTTGTATCAGACTGTGTGTCAAGTAACGCATACACCAGTTTCTCTTCTGCCGGATTGTCACGATGAGAGATGTACACCGGTACTATCATTGAACTTTTACTGCATGTACCGGATCTACTCATAAAGGTAGAGCTGGAGTGCAATGGTGACTTCTTAGACTCGGAGCCATTAGTATCATCCTGGGGTTGCCTTTCCTTGTCAGCAGATTCAGCTGGCTTCCGCACATCACCATGTAAAGATGAAGGATGGGATTTCGAACACGTTTTACACTGCTTCCTCTGCTTACACTTCTTCGAAATATGTCCAAATCTAAGGCATCCAAAACAGAGACCTTTCTCCTTTGCAAAGACCTTCCTCTTATCCAAAGGTTTAGCAAGGAACTGCCTGCAATCATCTAGCTCATGTCCATTTTGGCAAAGAACACATTTTACCTTCCTTTGCTTGGGCTCGTTTTCCACACTTGTGGCTGGACTGACATCTACTTCGGTCACAAATGACCGCCCTGTATGATTACGACGAGACTGCTTATTTGTAGAGCTTGGCTTTTCTTCGTCGCTACGACTATTTTCAGACTTGAACGATTGAATGGAAGTGACTGGATCACATGCAATTTTCGCTTCCCTTCCTATAAATTCCACAAAATCTTTGAATGGAGGAAATACCTTAGTTTCTTCCTTCCGTTGAATCACTATCCGCGACCATCTGTTCACAATCCAGTCAGGAAGTTTGGCCAACATCTTCCTGTTCTCCCGATTGTCATTGAGGATGTCAAGACTGCCAATGCTTTGCATAGCTGCTAAACATTGCCTAAGAAAGTCTGCATATTTCAGTAAGCTGTTGACATCTCGAGAGTAAATTTTGGGCCATTTATCCAGCTTATCACGAAAGGCGTTAGCAACCACAAAAGAATTGCCATATCGTTCATCGAGCAGCTTCTTCGCATCATCATACGCATCGTCGGTAGACAGTAGGAAATAATTTTCCACCACTTCCTTGACCGCTCCTCCAAGGTACTTCTTTAGATAGTGTATCCGTTCTGATGAGGGAATTTGTCTCTGCTCAATAAGAGTCTGGAAGGCAGCCTTCCATCCTGGATACTTCAACGGATCACCAAGGAAAACTCCTGGTTCAGGGGGGGTGGAAGACGACTCAGACCAACCTGTTCAGCTAGGGTTTTGGCAAGCTGCAACAGTCCGTGTTCACTGCCTGTGTTTGGAGTATATGTAGTAGGTTGGGAAACAGGTTCAAAATTCACATTAGTGGGAAATGTAGAACTTCTAGTCTGGTTCTGTGTAGAACTAACAACCCGAGGTGCCGATTGCATCATTGAAATACCGTGAGTGGGAACGCTGCTAGCTTGAGTCAAAGAAGAGCACCGTGGTATAAATTCTTTCAAATGAGGATTTAGCACTGTTGAGCTAGAGGTGCCTAACTGCAATGTACCAACATCAGAAGTTATACTAGAATATATGGGTCATGTGATATTACCTGAATTCTCTGATGGTTTGGAGAGTGGTTCATTCAAATAAATTGAGTTCTCAGTATTTGACCATTCCTGCTGGGGTTTCTCATCAGTCTTTGATGGCTGGGCTTCCTGTGTGCGCACATAATTCTCAGTATACTCACCAGCGCCAAAACTTGGTAGCGATTCGATTGATGGCTTTATATCAAGTTCTGCAAAACTATTCTCAAGGTTATCAAAGGTATCCATGACTTCCAATTTTGCCCTAGTCACATCAAGCTCCTTCATTGTTTGTATTTTTTCTAGTTCCGCCTTACTACGAGCCTCTATATCGATATACTTGAGTCTTGCCTTAAGCTCTGCAGCCTTAATCGTTGCGGCAGACTTATTACTGCTGCTTGTAGACCGAGATGATGATAAGCTTCCACGAGACCGGGTTGACCTTGTCTCAGAACGGACTGCCTCCATTTCACGAATATGATTGGCAATATCTCTCATGATATGCTGATGTTCACACTCGATACTTTCGTATTTTTTTAGCAATTCATTTTCTAGAGATTCATTATTGTCCAAATCACCTCTGTCAACACCTTGAGCAAGTACCTGCAAAGTCTCCTGATAGATTTCTGAAATCTCACCAATGCTACCATCAAGTTTATCTCTCGCCTTTCTTATCTCATCCAGGCTTGTCGAGTCAGATCTAACTACTTGAACCCTGTTCGCGCACTTACGCCACATGGACACAGCATTACGGAAATTTGCTAAATGGCGACTAATCTTCCATTCCATACCATTTTCTGTCAGTTTTCTATTACGCTCGCTTCTGCGCAAAGATTCACTTGAATTGTCATGCAAGTTTATGTTATCACTCTCGTTATCCTTTGACTGCGACATCTTATTCAGAGTTGAGTTTTCCTCCTGAGTATCAGACATTTTACAAGCTGTATAAACTACATATGCAGCAACTTCTTACATTACAACTATGAAATTTCACTAAATACAGCATATATCCTTAATAAAGGGAGGTAATACAAAAAATACATGAAATGAAATCCGCACACTTAAGATAAGGTATATAATCCTTAATACTAGTAATTGATTCAACAAATACATTAATACACCTTAAAGGCAAGGGAGGTAATACTTACCAGTACCTTACTTCACAAAGTCCAGCATGCACCCTTAAGGCAAATGAGGAATACATGTACTTACCTGCATCAAGATTGACAGCAAACGCAAATATGAACTGAACTATATGCATATGACTGGTTTACCCTGTGACTACATGTGTAATTACCTGAATGATCCTGGGTAGATTTTCTTACTGGCAAACTAATATACAACCTTTGACAGTGTTCATGCTTCATCAAACAATATCTCAGTCTAATATAAATCATATGAAATAGAAATTTCCAAAATAAATGTGCAGGTATCACATGCATAGGAGCCAAACAGTTCAAACATGCAATATAAGTATATCAGTTCTTCAATTATAAAGTTTACACAATTGTCTCCATTCCTCCTTAAAGACATGCAACAGCATAAATGTTCGAAAGCTGGATCAGCATACATTCATATAATACAGTACAGTATAGGTATGTACGTGTATGTACATTCAGCAAAGCGTCCAATTTTCACTTTGTTTCCTGCAGATAAATCCTTCAATAAACTAAGACAGTGAATATTCCAGATTGGAAACAGCATAAATTCTTTATCAGATCAGCAAAGCGTCCAATCTGTGTGACACATACACAGAAGTACAAATTCAGGTATCAAACACACATGGAACACAATTCAAATGTTCTATCCATATGACACGTCATAAACATCTATGTAAAGCGCATAAGTTCAAGATCGCAATTTAAAATACTTCTCAAAGAAATAGTCAAGAATGGACTTCATCAACATATAAATGTTTGTATCTTGAAATGGATGATTAAAGCATGGCTCATTATAAGTTGTCTTCAAATTGGTGTATTGACATTAATGAAGTTGTTAAGAGTTCCCGTGACAATCACTCAGCAGTAATATTAGCCTGTATATAATCGGAGAATGTCTGCATTCTATAGTACGTATTACACTAATACAGGTTAATCATGATAATCACGCTGATGATTGAATATGTTACTGAATATATCACAACTTCAATGTTTTCTAATTTAATGAGCAAGTCAGACTTGGTTTTAAATAACAGCATGGGCACTGTGTATCCTACACACAAGCAGCAACTCCTCGATGGTTTCTTCATAAACCGGAGAGTCTCACTGTAACAGCAAACACACACGAACCAGGTGTAGGTGACGTGCGTTACTGTATCGCAATTTCGCAGCCCTGATCAAGGGGACGTAACTCGCAGAAATGACGTAAGCCAAGGGTCTTGGTGGTGTACTGAAGAGTTTATTCGTTACCAAAACTCTACGTGAGACTGCAAAATACAAACAGACAGTCTTAGCTATCATGATAAAACAATGAACGCATTGTCAAACATTGTAATAACTCGCCAGTAAACCGACCGCAAATTGCAAATAATTAGAAATGCTAGAAATTACCGAAAACCTATATGTTCCATTATACATACCTCTTTGGGCTTACATACGCGCAATTCGCAATGTTCCGTAAGTAGATTTATGCCTCGTAACCAAACAGGCATTCGCAGGTTAACGCACGTGGAAGATAAATTCTAACAGCCGAGCACATGGCTTCTTCTTCCCTCTGTTCGGAACTTTCTTACCTTTTTCCGCAACGAGCTCTGACAAGGGAGATAACTCCTGTCCGACTACAGTTACACATATATTGGGAAAAACCAGTTCTAATTGAAATTAGATCAGTCGGTTTTACTGTGATATGCTAGAAAAGTCCATGGTGGTGAAATGCGTGTGAAACTTTCAAACTCGCTTGCTGTCCTCCATTATACATTGTGGTCGAACATCTTGTATGCCGAACCCTGTCCCTTGCTCGTAGAGTATTGCAACTTTTGTCTAGAACTGCTAAAATCGCTCTGACAGTAGTGGTTTACCTTATTAGGTGAATTGAAATAAAAATCATTTTATTACCTCCTCAGTGGTTATGTAGTTCATTTGTTTAACGTGCGTGACTTTGGCTCGGGTATGGGTACAGAGTACATACTGTACCTGCTTAATCGTATTGATCAACGATTTGTAATTACAACGGTATCAATCAAAATACTTAACAATGACGTGGAATTTGTCAATATATTGTGTTAAATGTTTCATAAGAAATGTAGAACAATACATTTATGACATATTTTGCTTCTTGGTTATGTAAAAGAATTAGCCTGAGTGAATTGTCCCTTTAAGAGAATTAGATTTTTGTAGAATATTAATTAAAAAAGAATTTGAAATACCAGAGTGTAATCTCCTCATATCTCTCAAAGACTACATGTTAGATCATTAATTGCTAAATTTGTGAAATGATGGTCAAGACTATTGGGCCACTTGTCTTAAATTTCCAAATTTTATATCAGATCTTAACTGAATAACTGTTTAGTTGAATGATGCTAGGATATTGATTATTGATAACACTTACCAAGTAGACAGAGGAGTAGAAAGGAGAGTCTCAACCTTTCATGAATGTTGAAGGTTTCTGGAGCCAGCTCCGAAATTTCCTTGATGAAGTCATGGTGATCATCTTCATCACAACACTCATCCAAGACAGCTTGAGCTTTTCTAGTTTCAATATCGTAAGAATAACTGGCAGTCCTTCTGGCTGTCTGGAGCAATGCCATCCAGGTTTCCTCCGACATTTCCCTGATCATGTCTGTTGACAGTCAAATAAGATTTTCCATATCCATGATACCAATAAATAAATATGTGCATGGGTTGGGGTGATAGAGTGTGAAAAAACAGGAGTGCCCGAAAAAAAAACACATAATCAGGCAAATTAACGCCTGTCTGTCTGCCCATGACCGGCAACTTTACAGTAGGGTAGACATTTTTTGCCATGCAACTGGTCCTTTTAACGGTAACGTTTTTGGTCCAGTTCTGATAGACTACTAAAGATATACAAAACAAAAATAGCAGTAGCATTGTAGAAAGGTTAAAGATCAAATTGAGCAAACCAGATTTTCGTAATATTCTGGTTTTCAGTCAACTTTGTTGAGATCGAATGATTCTAAAACAGATATGTGGATATTTTTTGTAAGTACAACTATGACTTTGCTAGTAAATAAACTACAAGGATGAATTGTAACTTTGTTAAAGGACCAGTAACTTTTAGGGTCAGTCGGTCCTTAGGACTAGCCGGAAAATATCCTGAAAGGAGAACACTGGTGCCAGGGATTGAATCCTGGCCGTCTAGGTTAAGGCAAGTAGCATAATCACTAAACCACATTAGCTATAATAAAATGGAAGCTATAACTGCATAGTATTACAGTAAGATAAAAACACAACCAAAGGAAATATTAGAAATAAAACATTCATTTCTCTTTACCTTTTATTCTTTTTAGAACTTCACTCCTGGAGGATTTAGGCGATGATTCTATAAAAGATAAGAGTAACTTTATCATGAATACATTCATATTAAAATGATAGATTATGTCAGTTTCTGAGTGTGTATGGATTCAGTTCATATACTGTATCAAAGAATCAAAGTACTGAAAGTACTGAAACACAAAGGCTACCTGATCAAGTTGGTTCTAATAGCAATACCATTACCATTGTTATGAAAGGAGTAAAATGGCCGATTACAATTTTTTCATGAATGTATGTACTTTTCCGAGACTGGCACGAAATTATTGCATTCTAGATAGAGACAAATTTTATACATATCGTATGCTAATAGTTATTGAGAAAGAGAGAAAAAGCATTTAAGTAGGTATAACAAATTGAAAATAAGAAATAAATGGATAGTTTCTATAAAAAGACAAAGTCCAATAACAATTATTATTTCAAAGGGCAATAACTCCGTAAGTTACAGTCGAATCAAGCTGATTTTCGAACTCGTCCGAGATCTTTCTAATGTTAGTCTCCTTTAAAGTTTCATTAAAATCGGTGCATATTTACTCAATTCAAAGTGTTCATTAATTTTTATTGCAAAGGGCAATAACTCTGTAAGTTAATGTCAAATCACGCTGATTTTCGAACTTGTCAAAGATCTCTCCAATGTTGGTCTATTACTCAAGTTATCATGTTCACAAGATCCAAAAATAATTATTAGTGCAAAGGGCAATAACTCCGTAACTTACAGTAGAATCAAGTTGATTTTCACAATCCTGCGAGATCTTACCAATGTTAGTCTACACACAACGTTTCATTACACTATGTATTTTACTTAAGTTATAGTGTTCACAATGTTCGCTGATTTTCATACTCGTCCAAGGATTTCTCCGGTGTTGTTTTACACACAAAGTTTCAATAAACTCTGTGCATACTTACTCAAGTTATCGTATAAACAAAGTCCAGTAATAATTATTAGTGCAAAGGGCAATAATTCCGTAACTTACAGTCAAATCAAGCTGATTTTCAAACTCGTTTATTCATTAAGTTGGTTCAAATTTACTCAAGTTAATGTGTTCACAAGAATGGACAAAGAATATCACAGGTCATCATGACCTATGGTCGGGTGACCTAAAAATTTAAAATGTATGCTTCACGCGTAATTACGGTAATTTAAGTGGATTTGAAGTGGGTCAACTATGCGGATTTTAAGCATTGAAAATATTTAAATTATTTACCAGTGTTTCTGCTAAGGGGATTTTTTTTTTTATAATTTACATTTTATTCAGTTTTTTCATCAATACATGTAAAGTACACAAGATAACTGTGATCAATGATCATCATACATACATCATATATATTTACTCTTTCCCACGTGTGTAATCATACATGTACCCTTACACTCGTGCATAGCTTTTTCTCATGCTGTATAGATTATCAATATACATACACAAAACACTCTTCTTACTTGCTTAGATTCTTTCCTGGTCAATTAAACTTGCATACATATCCACAGTACTTTCTAATTTTTAAGTATAACATTTTATCTATTCATACATTTACATCAACATAAAGCACTTTCTTACTTAGTTTATATCTAATTTTTATTCATACATACATTTAAATTCACATATCACATTGCACTTACATTCCCGCAGAATACTTTCTAAATTTCAAAACTTACATTCCCACACATTACTTTCTTAATTGATAAGGTTGCATAAGGCTTAAGTGTTATTGTAATTATTTACAAATTCATATCTGTTACAGATATATACAGTGTATATACAGTATACAAGTGATGTCATTTTGTAAGGGTACAATAAACAAGTTTATATTAAAACAGCAAATATTGAAGAAAAGAAAAGAAAAAATCTTTGTATTCATTTGCTTTAATTACAGTTTATAATTTGGTCAATATGACGTGTAACAGTACTATGTATTGATTATAGGAAAGAGAGAAATTATGATAGATAGAAAGATGAGAAAAGAAAGAGGAAAAAGGAGAAGAAGAAGAGTGAGAGAAAAAAAAGGAGAATGTTATTTTAGAACAAATTGGGTAGGATGGTAAAACATAAAGCAAACATGTTAATGCAAAAACATTCTTTTATAAAACTGGAAATAGTATATTGGCTTTGTGAGGGGCTATATACCAGAATACACAGTTATCAGGGGAGATAATTCACTCAAATCTGATTATCTGAGGAATAAGTATTTATTAGAGAAGGGGGAAAACACACACACACACACATATATATATATATGAGAATAAATATTAAATAAAACATATAACATTTATTTAATAAATCTCAAAATATTTTACATAATCATATATCTTATAATAATAGTGTTAATCAATGAGGTATTATTTATCCCAATGCCTAGAGCGTAACTAATTTGTCCCATTTTTTCCATTCCCCTTCAAATTTAAGTTTAGCGTTTTCATCCTTACATGTAGAAACGAATTTCTGGATTATGTAGTTGTCTTTAATAATGTTTATGAGAGAGTTAATACTAAGTGAATTATGTAAACATCTCACTCTATAAATATACTGTTTTATAATGATTATAATTTCATTATCTACTCTGTTACTAGGTAAAGAATTCTGATGAAGGATACCGAAAAGGAAAGTTTTTTTATTAAATGAAAATGGAATATATAAGGCTGCCAATAAAGTTTCAAGACTCTCTAGTAATTTTTGTGTTTCTTTGCATTCCCATAATAGATGGGTTATGGTTTCAGGTTCAGTGTTACACAGAATACATAAAGGGGAAGTAACTACTCCAATTTTGTACAAAAATGAGTTAGTAGTAAGAATGTGATGAATCACTCTATACTGAAACCACTGGAGTTTTGTGTTTCTTGTTACCCAGAAAGGAATTTTGTAGATTTTGCACCAAGCTATTGTATCAATGTTCTCAAAAATATTATTCCACTTTTTGGTACCAGATGGTACTATATCTGATTTTATAATGATATTATAAAAAAGTTTAGAACCTTTCTTGTCTTTGAGAATGAAGTGTAGATTAATTGGTACATAAGGATAAGAAATCTTATAAATAGAGACATCATATGCTGAAAGGAAATGTTTCACTGCGGAAATAAGACCATGGTATTGTAAATAATTTGTGTTCACTTGATATTTTTGAATAAAATCAGCAAATGAATAAAATTCGCCTGTGCTTACGTCTTTTAAAATATCATTCACAATGCAGATGTTTTTCTGATAGTAGGCCCTATAGAAAATATCTTTTCCACCAATTTTAATTTTATTATTATACCAAATAGGAACTTTCAATATATTTTCTTGTAAGAAATTATCATGATATTTTGTATTTAGCATGTACCACGATTTGAAAACATCTATCCAGAATTTATTTGAACACCTGTTTATACACACCTGAATATATTCTGAACCACAGTTTGCAAGACGGTCTAAATCAACAAAAGTTTTTAATATAATCAGCCATTTCTCATTACTCTTAAAGAGTCTTCTAATCCAAGTGAGTTTTAGAGAGTTAATAAAAGCACTAATATTGGTCATTTTCAAGCCACCATTACAATAATTCTGAACAATTACTTCCCTTTTAATCTTATCTGGTTTTCCATTCCACAGAAATTCATATAAAAGTGTGTTAAGTTTCTTAATAAATTTATCATCAGGGTTAGGAAGTGATATAAATAGGTGGTTAAATTGAGATATGAGTAGAGATTTGATAATATTAATTTTTCCGATAGGTGTTAATGACCTCCTATTCCAAATCTTAATCAGTGATTTGAGTTTAGTTAGCTTTTTGTCAAAATTAAGTTTAGGGATCTCATGAAGATTTACACTAAATTCTATTCCTAACAATGTAAATTTTTCTTTTCCCCACTGAAGATTTAGCTCAGGTAAATAATAATCCTGACTATACTTTCTACTCCCAATCCATATAACTTGAGTTTTTTCTACATTCATTTTTAAACCTGAAATTTTAGCATATTCTTTGAGTTCACATACTGCTTCCTTTAATGACCTCTCTGTTCCATCCAGTATGAGTGAAGTGTCATCAGCATACTGTGATAATAAAATTGGACAGTTATCAATATTTACACCATTTATATTTTCATTATTTCTTAATTTTGTAGCTAACACTTCTGCACAGAGAATAAATAGATATGGTGCTAATGGGTCCCCCTGTCTACAGCCCCTCTTGATATCAAAAAATGAAGATAAGTTTCCTCCCTGATTTATAGCAGAATGAACATTGTTATGTAACGTTTTTTTAAACCAGTTTATTATACTTTTACCAAAGCCGAAGAGAAGAAGAACTTTTTCAATAAATATCCACGAAACAGAATCAAACGCTTTTTCGAAATCGATCATTAATAACATGCCAGGTATCTCATTTTCTTCAGTAAATTGCATAATATCATATATTAATCGTGTGTTCACACCAATATAACGACCTGAAATAAAACCAGTTTGATCATCACTTATTAATTTATTGAGAACAGTTTTTATCCTATTAGCTATAGATCCAGATGCAATTTTGTATACAATATTCAAAAGTGAAATTGGTCTCCAGTTTTTAATAAAATGTCTTGGTTTATCTGCTTTAGGAATACATGTTATTATTCCTTGTCTCTGTGTTATAGATAATTGTCCTGTTTGATAACCAAAATTGATTGATCTTATTACAAATTCCCCTAATTTTCCCCAAAAACATTTAAAAAATTCTGTTGTGAACCCATCTGATCCGGGACTTTTATTATTCTTCATCGATTTCAAAGTATTTCCTGCCTCTTTAAGTGAAATTTCCCCTTCTAAATTATCAGACTCATTTTCAGATAGTTTTGGTATATTATAATTATTGAGATAATGTTTTAAGTTGACATTCTGAGTATCAATTGTGTTTGAAACATCATATAATTTTTTTGTAGAAAGAATGCACTTCTTGTAAAATTACTTCCTGTTTAGATACAATGTTGCCATTATCAATTTGTAATTTCGGAATAATTTTCGAGGTGTAATTTCGGTTTTCTAAATTAAAAAAATAACTTGTAGGTTTTTCTCCTTCCTCTGCCCATTTTGCCCTTGATCTTATAATACTTCCCTTGATTTTATGCGATCTTATTTTCTCTAACTCATTTTTTTTCTCATGTAGTTCATCCAAGTTAACACTATCTTGTTCCTCGAGTTCTTTTATTTCTTTATTAAGAGAATCTTCTTGAGAGTTCTGTTGTTTTTTCTTATAAGATGAGAATGATATTGTTTTTCCTCTGATTTCCATAAGTAGTGTTTCCAAAAATAGCTGCTCAGATATCGTAAATTGAATTTCCGAATTTGAAATAGTTTCAATGCTATTCAGATTATAAACAGGTAAAGAATACTGTTTCTTAACTTCATCAATACAATCATTTACTGTTTTTAAGTAGTCCAAATCATGAAGAAGTGAATTATTAAATTTCCATGTTCCTTTACCTCTTTTGAATTCATTCAACTTAATTAGTATTTTTGGAAATGAGTGGTCCGATCTATAACTGGGGTCTATACCTGAATAATTAATGCTGGGTAGTAAACTTTCCGAAATAATAAAATAATCTAAACGTGCCTGTTTAATTGGATTCTTTTTTCTCCATGTAAATCTCCTAATGTTTTCATGTTGCTCCCTGAATACATCAATAAGACCAAAATTTTCAATTATCTCCAGAACTTTATCTCTAGCCTTAGGATTATTTACATTCTTATATGATTTGTCATAATCAAGATCAGGGTTTAAAACAAGATTAAAATCCCCACATATAATTACATGAGTACAATTAAATTCTTCAATCGTATCTGAAATATTATCATAAAAGTCAGGACTATCGTGGTTAGGTCCATAAATATTTACAAGTGTAATATGTGAACCTTCAATTTCTAATTCTAAAGCTATGAAATTACCTGTATTGTCTGTCTTTTCCCTAAGAACTTTAAACTCAAAATTATTTTTAAAAAGAATAGCTACTCCACGTGAATTTCCACGAAAAGACGAAAAATATGCATTATAACCCCATTCGTTTCTGATAAACTCTTCCTTGTCTTGTGTAAAATGCGTGTCTTGTAAACAGAAAATATTATGGTTCGTATCTCTTAGATATGAGAATACATCCTTACGTTTTTCTCTGCTAGATAACCCTTGCACATTAGCCGATATGAGCATTATACCTTCCACTTATCAATCGAAGAGAAGTTTTTTAGTTGTACCATCTCGGACCCAATACATAAGATAGGAAAGGTTTGAAAATAGAAAAAGTCAAGAAAGGAGATAAAATAAAGTAGAGCTAAAGAAACAAAAGACATTAAATAGGATAAGGTCTTGGACTACTACTCAAATACGTACATAAATTACTGGTTCAGAGTAAGGATCTCGCTACCATCTACATGCGATTGAAACCGGAAACCGTTAACTAAAAAAAGAGATTGGCCATTCGGAACCACTGAGGTTTACAACATACATACGCATATGTGGCTTAGTTCCGAAAGAAATAAAAGTTCCGGATTTTTCAATGTAAAAGAGGAAACCAAAGCTCGTTTCGCAAATAAATGTTTTACACAATAATAACTTATTTAGCAAAAGACTAGGAAATATAATAGAAAAAAATATATTTTTCAGACACATACCAGCCGAAGCGGCAAAAGTATATGAGAGCTTAATAAAAATATAAATATATAAACTGATAAATAAATAAGACCATAAAGAAATCATCAATCAATGGAGTATATGGTTAGACAAGTTAAGTAATTTTTAACTAGGTAATTTAATTAACAGTAAATAAGTATTTCGATTGATAAAAAGGTAACTATATAGCATCGATTTAAGATAACATAAAGAAGACAATATGAACGTATCACTTAGTCTTACCGTAATTGAGCATTTTATCCCTTTACATTGATTTTTATATATGAGGATATTACGCTGTATTAAGAAAAATATTCTGATTCATATATATACTTAACAATATGAAGGGGAGCAACATAAACGCTGACCACTAAGCAGTCAAATTATACAATATACTGTACAGTATCCTAAGAAACAATACAATAAATCAATAAATAAATAAGAATACAGTACCGTATTGAGAATACATTAATGAAATGTACGTAAACCTGTACACTTACCGGTTGCGTCAGAGAATTTCCATAATTAATCCATATGAATAAATCACTATCTCACAAGAAAAGAACACGTTTAATATATGAATTATCCGATATGAAAAGAAACTATGATGTTCAATGTACACGGGTTGGCGGCACCTCGAAGTGCCTTTAAATGTCTTTACCAACCTTCTTCAAAAGCCAGTTAATTATCTTGAAAACACAATCACAGTCTCCTAAAATTTCCATCGTTCATGAGGTATTCCTCGCTCAATGGTGTGTCCATAAACAGTCTGCGTTTTTTCCCGTTAGTTAGTACCGCAAATAATTTCCCATCAATACTGTATGTATTTTTGACACACTTCAGACGAAACGCGTCTTTCAGTATCTGTTGGTTATTCCTCGTAAGATCCTCAAATATGACTTGCCCACTACCCCGAAGTTTCTTCCGTGCACGTATAATGTCATGTTTTTTCCTTCGTGACGTGAATTTCACAATTATGTTCCTGGGCTTCGTTCGGGTGAAATTTCCCAGTCTGTGCGCGATATTAATGTCATTCTTATTCAGACTGACTTCCAATTTGTCCGTCACAAATCTTACTATTTTCTCGACACATCATTCTTCTACGGATTCATTTTCTGATTTATCCTCTAGTCCAATAATTCTAAGTGAATCTTTTCTTCCATGCTGCTCCAGGTCGTTAAGCTTGATTTCTGTCTTATCTCTCGCTGCATGTAGACTTTCTATTTCTTTCTCTAGACTGCCCACTGTCTTCCGGAGATCTTCATTGTCCGTTTCTAACTCGTAAATTCTTCCTTCTAGACGTTCAGTGATTTCTTTGTTTTCTGCGTGTATGTCCATTTTTAGTTGTTTGATCTGCCTATCAAGGTAGTCTCGTGTAAGCATAGAGGAAAGAAGTTCATCAAGTCTATCTTCTACTGTTCGTCTATCTTTCACTTCGCCACCACATCCACTTTGGCGTTTTTCAGGTTTACTTGTAGAACCTCCCCTCGTCGTCATTCCTGCAGCTTTTTCTTGAGTAGGTAGTGGCATGGTTAAGCTGACAATACTCCAAAACAACTTTACAGGTATATAGAGATCCAGGTAAATCTTTGTAGCTACATGTACATGAGGTGAGTAGTAGTCACCGTAGCGATTTAGTCCATATTCAAAAAGTTAGTTGCTTCAAATTACACTTTTTAGAATATCACTTCCAAAACAAATCCAATATTCCGAAAGTCTGTTCTACATAACAAAACCGAGCCAAACATGAACTTTTGAAGCCATCTCGAAAAGGTGTTTTGTTATAGTTTTTGCAGAGCAAAAAAATCTTCGACTGTCCACTCGCTACGTGACGTCATTTACCAGTGTTTCTGCTAAGGGGATTTGCAGTGGTCCATTTAAGGGGTTATCCAGTGGTTTCGATAAGGGGATTTGAATTGACCCCACTAAGGGGGTTTGAAGCGGTCACACAAATGGCATTTTTTAAAAACGTCTTCAATATGTAAATGAGGACACCAGTGGATTTGAAGTGGTATCCTTAGGGGGATTTGATGGGGTCTCACTTAGGGGATTTAAAGTGTCTAAAAATCAAATGGTGCTTAACAAGAGTTATTTCATTAAATTCATCTTTGGTAACTTCTGGCTTAAAAGAAATAAACTGCTGTAACAGCTGTTGTTTGAATATCTAAGCAAATCTGGAGTCTAGGGGTTTGTGAAAGATGTTTTACTGGAATAGCTCTTATTTCTGAAAAATAACAAAAGTGACAACTAAATAATAGTTTATTGTATTTCATATACATTCTTATTTCTTTCTTTTTTTAAATACATTCATAAATAGAATATTGAATGGTAGTACACATAAAAATTAGAAATAAATACCATAATTACAGGACAACATGCATGTCAATCTACATATTATCCCCTAAATGCTCAATTTAAAATATATATTTTGTAATATAACAGCACAGTCATTACTTTATAGTATAGATATTGACTAATGATATTCTGTATTTGCATATGATAGAGTTATCTGCCCTAACGGGTAGGTATTGATTGTGATGTCATGTGTTTGCAGGCATAATATTATACTTTAAGAGAAATCTACCAGAATTTCTCACACAAAATAATGACATCATAATGGATACCTACCCGCAAGGGAGGTAATTCTGTAATCTGCAAAGATTGAATAGGTTTTATATGAGGAGACACAATAATATTTTATAATTGATGAGTTTGGTCAAATCCATGAGTTTTCATTTTCTTCATTTGGTTTCTTTCTTCTTTGTTAACATTAACTTTAAAATAATTCACATTTTGTTTTTAGTGTCTTTTTGTGAACTGCATGTCTTTCTGTCATCGCAGTCTACTTCAGTGTCTGAAATGCATGTAATAAAAAAGCAAACATTAATAGTTTTTGCATGTGTGATGAATTTCTATTGAATGATGTATTTTTGTATACCGGCACAAGATGTATTCATCACTTTTTTTTAATTGAGATTTCTTATTAACAATCCTATTTATATTTTCATATTCAAAGGACTAAAAATTCATACAACTTTGATCTTAAAATGTATATCTCAAATATGGTCCTCGCCATTCCTCTGACAAAAGGGGTGTAGGGAGGCAGTAGGACTCAATTCATATAGCCATAAGGCCACTGCTTCCCAAGGAGGGGTTTTATCAATTACAAAATGGAAGGCCTTATAGCTATAATATACTGACCATTTTTTATTAATTAAAAACATCTTCATAACAGCTAAGTATATACCCAGTATAAATTAAGGAGTTGATTAGACTACACATTTGTACCCGCAGTCTCCATTATTCTAGGCCGGCGATACAGATTTCATTTCTTGTACATTTCTTCTAAAACATACATTTAGGAAGCTCTTCATTTCTTCGGGAATAAAACCTTTAGGAATATTATGATCATTGACTAGAAGATTCCCTGGTACCAAAATAAATATTTAGATTCTAAATACAAGGCAAATTGAATTTTGAAATGTAAATCTCTGAAGTTAAAATTGAACAGAATAATTTCCAGATAAAAAAATATCAAATGTCACTTCATAAAAAGTTAGTTTTTTAAACAAAATTTAAATAACATTTTTTGTCATCATATACATATATCATGACTTTTTGTAATTTTCACATGGATCAATTGAGAATCACTACAATCATACCTGTTTGAATGACTTCATAATAGAGGACATGTAGCTCTGTAATATTCATGATTGATCAGCCAAATTTAGAATGAATGTATTCTGCATGATGACATAATTATGTAGTTTAATAATTAGGATATATACTACATAATCAAATTGGATATACATGTATCTCACTCAGATTGCATGGTAAATTAATCTAATTAATACATGTATACAAATATTTCAAAATCAAAAATAAAAATTAATTTGATATAGTCTACTTCAGTAGGCGGCCTTATTGTTTTTTATCTCTACATTTTCCCAGTTTTAATTTTACTTTGCTTGTTAAAAATGAAAAAATATGCTATAATGTCTTAAATACATTTAAATACCAGATACTAAACTTTAAATTATAGATTTTATTTAAAGTCACATTATTTCTTTTGGAAACAATCATAAACACAACTATCTAAGCTAAAATCAATAATTACAAATTAATCAGTCATGGCAAATAACTCCATCTCTCAAAATATTACTGTGAAGTTTGCCGTATATGTATGTCATACCTACCGGTCGTAATCATCGATGTATTGAAGAACTATTCTGCTGTCCTCACGAAGTCTATGTTCTCCAGTGTATAAAAATATTTAGCATGGTCAACATCGGTTGTAAGCCAAGCAGTTTATGTCCGTATTTGTTTACATTCAGCAATCAGACATTACGTAAACAAACACACATGCCTGTGTTCCCCGCACTGAATAATCACGTGACTAACACATATGTGTCACAAATGAATGCCGTAGACACATTCTCTAAACAAGGAACTGTCGCTTCCGACAAGTTTTGTTGTTAATACTCTATTTAGTAAACAGTTAACAGGCATTATGTTGTTTTATTTGGATAATGCTTCACGTAATATAAATAATATTAGATCGACATCACATGTACGACAACTTTGTCTATTTGTATCAAGAACATTTTCCGGCATGTCGTGAAAACCGTAACGATCGAGATTCTAAAAGATTACAGAGAACTTCCACTTCATTTGGCATATTTGTCTGATGAGGATTGTCATTATATCATTGCTTAAATAATATCGGTACAACATAGGCCTACTGTACGGTATTTATTGTGGTAGGCCCTACGAGTATGTACTGAGTATGGAATAGTGCGTCAGATCCAAACTATCAACCGATTTCACTTCAATACTTTCCTAGTTTTACACACGTGTTACAAAGACCTCGCTCATGGCCGTTCATGATTGTTTTATTAATATCAATTGCTTTATATATAATTGCTGAACATTCTTTCATATTTACACGTAATAATATCGGCAAAATCCTGTCATTAGTCAACCGGAGCTACCGATGGGAGCTTATCAATTATGTGTAATGCCCGATGTCGTTCAGGTTGGTCTTTAGTGTGACCTTCTTTCAACCGGAAGTTGCACAGATACGTACACATATGCAAATGACGGGCGGAAATAAGGTCATCGGTCATCATAATTTATGCAAATTGTCTTGACCATTTTACGTAAATAGCGACTTTATCGTACTTTTTTATGAGTCCTTGGTATCTTATTCCCAAATTCAATCTTCATTATAGATATTTGTTAATTCAAAGATGTGTTATGGAAGGTAGATATGAATAAGAGGAAGATAAAGAAAAAATCGCATTTAAATGAGAGGTCAACCGCATTTAAATGAGTACAAATGTAGGTCAGCCATACGTGCTGGTATAAACCCAAGGCATATGCCTTTGTGTTAAAAACATAGAAGTGTCCTTACTTCTAAGTATAACTGAAACAAGCTTATTCGACAAATTTAAGTCACCCACCAGTGTCTCATAAAGCTTTTTTAATAAGAAGCCTGGTCTTGGACTTTAACAGTCACCTCAGATCAGGGCATATTATACATTTTGTACTGTTTCATTAACTTTTCATAATTTACCAAGAAACAGTTTCCATTTCCAAAATATTCTAAGATCTTTTAGATTTTAAGGAAGCATTCAAATTATGATAAGTACACATTTATCTGGGTACTCAGTTAAATTATCATTATAAAGGGTATTAACTTTGTATGTTACTGTCAGGAAATTTCCATGTTGAAAATTGTTCAAGATGTAACAGCTTATTAACTTTCTTTAAGATCACTGAATAATTGTCATGGGAACTATATAATAATTGATGTGATAACAATTCATGTATACATACCAGAATTATTACTCTTGTCATTGTTCTTTTCCATCTCCTGTCTGACTTCTATGACAGTCATCTTTTCTAAAAATTGAAAAAAAAAAGAATCTGAATGACCATTAATGAACTTTTTGCTGCATTTTTAAATGTTAACTGTTTTTCCTGAAATTGAAGGTTTTTTCCTCTCAACATCATATGGAATAAAAAGTTATTAAATATTTTGAGAATTCTTGCTGGTTAGATAATATCATACAGTATATAGATAATATGTGTACCTGACAGTATATTGGTCCTTTTCCTCTTGTTGCTTTTTCTTACACGATGGCCTAGTGACCTACCTGTCCTAGGGTACGCCCCAGACCCCATAGAGAAGGGTCACTGGTCCACTGGGATCTCACCATGTGACCTACCTGTCCTAGGGTACGCCCCAGACCCCATAGAGAAGGGGTCACTGGTCCACTGGGATCTCACCATGTGACCTACCTGTCCTAGGGTACGCCCCAGACCCCATAGAGAAGGGGTCACTGGTCCACTGGGATCTCACCATGTGACCTACCTGTCCTAGGGTACGCCCCAGACCCCATAGAGAAGGGGTCACTGGTCCACTGGGATCTCACCATGTGACCTACCTGTCCTAGGGTACGCCCCAGACCCCATAGAGAAGGGGTCACTGGTCCACTGGGATCTCACCATGTGACCTACCTGTCCTAGGGTACGCCCCAGACCCCATAGAGAAGGGGTCACTGGTCCACTGGGATCTCACCATGTGACCTACCTGTCCTAGGGTACGCCCCAGACCCCATAGAGAAGGGGTCACTGGTCCACTGGGATCTCACCATGTGACCTACCTGTCCTAGGGTACGCCCCAGACCCTATAGAGAAGGGGTCACTGGTCCACTGGGATCTCACCATGTGACCTACCTGTCCTAGGGTACGCCCCAGACCCCATAGAGAAGGGGTCACTGGTCCACTGGGATCTCACCATGTGACCTACCTGTCCTAGGGTATGCCCCAGACCCCATAGAGAAGGGGTCACTGGTCCACTGGGATCTCACCATGTGACCTACCTGTCCTAGGGTACGCCCCAGACCCCATAGAGAAGGGGTCACTGGTCCACTGGGATCTCACCATGTGACCTACCTGTCCTAGGGTACGCCCCAGACCCCATAGAGAAGGGGTCACTGGTCCACTGGGATCTCACCATGTGACCTACCTGTCCTAGGGTACGCCCCAGACCCCATAGAGAAGGGGTCACTGGTCCACTGGGATCTCACCATGTGACCTACCTGTCCTAGGGTACGCCCCAGACCCCATAGAGAAGGGGTCACTGGTCCACTGGGATCTCACCATGTGACCTACCTGTCCTAGGGTACGCCCCAGACCCCATAGAGAAGGGGTCACTGGTCCACTGGGATCTCACCATGTGACCTACCTGTCCTAGGGTACGCCCCAGACCCCATAGAGAAGGGGTCACTGGTCCACTGGGATCTCACCATGTGACCTACCTGTCCTAGGGTACGCCCCAGACCCCATAGAGAAGGGGTCACTGGTCCACTGGGATCTCACCATGTGACCTACCTGTCCTAGGGTACGCCCCAGACCCCATAGAGAAGGGGTCACTGGTCCACTGGGATCTCACCATGTGACCTACCTGTCCTAGGGTACGCCCCAGACCCCATAGAGAAGGGGTCACTGGTCCACTGGGATCTCACCATGTGACCTACCTGTCCTAGGGTACGCCCCAGACCCATATAGAAGGGGTCACTGGTCCACTGGGATCTCACCATGTGACCTACCTGTCCTAGGGTACGCCCCAGACCCCATAGAGAAGGGGTCACTGGTCCACTGGGATCTCACCATGTGACCTACCTGTCCTAGGGTACGCCCCAGACCCCATAGAGAAGGGGTCACTGGTCCACTGGGATCTCACCATGTGACCTACCTGTCCTAGGGTACGCCCCAGACCCCATAGAGAAGGGGTCACTGGTCCACTGGGATCTCACCATGTGACCTACCTGTCCTAGGGTACGCCCCAGACCCCATAGAGAAGGGGTCACTGGTCCACTGGGATCTCACCATGTGACCTACCTGTCCTAGGGTACGCCCCAGACCCCATAGAGAAGGGGTCACTGGTCCACTGGGATCTCACCATGTGACCTACCTGTCCTAGGGTACGCCCCAGACCCCATAGAGAAGGGGTCACTGGTCCACTGGGATCTCACCATGTGACCTACCTGTCCTAGGGTACGCCCCAGACCCCATAGAGAAGGGGTCACTGGTCCACTGGGATCTCACCATGTGACCTACCTGTCCTAGGGTACGCCCCAGACCCCATAGAGAAGGGGTCACTGGTCCACTGGGATCTCACCATGTGACCTACCTGTCCTAGGGTACGCCCCAGACCCCATAGAGAAGGGGTCACTGGTCCACTGGGATCTCACCATGTGACCTACCTGTCCTAGGGTACGCCCCAGACCCCATAGAGAAGGGGTCACTGGTCCACTGGGATCTCACCATGTGACCTACCTGTCCTAGGGTACGCCCCAGACCCCATAGAGAAGGGGTCACTGGTCCACTGGGATCTCACCATGTGACCTACCTGTCCTAGGGTACGCCCCAGACCCCATAGAGAAGGGGTCACTGGTCCACTGGGATCTCACCATGTGACCTACCTGTCCTAGGGTACGCCCCAGACCCCATAGAGAAGGGGTCACTGGTCCACTGGGATCTCACCATGTGACCTACCTGTCCTAGGGTACGCCCCAGACCCCATAGAGAAGGGGTCACTGGTCCACTGGGATCTCACCATGTGACCTACCTGTCCTAGGGTACGCCCCAGACCCCATAGAGAAGGGGTCACTGGTCCACTGGGATCTCACCATGTGACCTACCTGTCCTAGGGTACGCCCCAGACCCCATAGAGAAGGGGTCACTGGTCCACTGGGATCTCACCATGTGACCTACCTGTCCTAGGGTACGCCCCAGACCCCATAGAGAAGGGGTCACTGGTCCACTGGGATCTCACCATGTGACCTACCTGTCCTAGGGTACGCCCCAGACCCCATAGAGAAGGGGTCACTGGTCCACTGGGATCTCACCATGTGACCTACCTGTCCTAGGGTACGCCCCAGACCCCATAGAGAAGGGGTCACTGGTCCACTGGGATCTCACCATGTGACCTACCTGTCCTAGGGTACGCCCCAGACCCCATAGAGAAGGGGTCACTGGTCCACTGGGATCTCACCATGTGACCTACCTGTCCTAGGGTACGCCCCAGACCCCATAGAGAAGGGGTCACTGGTCCACTGGGATCTCACCATGTGTCCTACCTGTCCTAGGGTACGCCCCAGACCCCATAGAGAAGGGGTCACTGGTCCACTGGGATCTCACCATGTGACCTACCTGTCCTAGGGTACGCCCCAGACCCCATAGAGAAGGGGTCACTGGTCCACTGGGATCTCACCATGTGACCTACCTGTCCTAGGGTACGCCCCAGACCCCATAGAGAAGGGGTCACTGGTCCACTGGGATCTCACCATGTGACCTACCTGTCCTAGGGTACGCCCCAGACCCCATAGAGAAGGGGTCACTGGTCCACTGGGATCTCACCATGTGACCTACCTGTCCTAGGGTACGCCCCAGACCCCATAGAGAAGGGGTCACTGGTCCACTGGGATCTCACCATGTGACCTACCTGTCCTAGGGTACGCCCCAGACCCCATAGAGAAGGGGTCACTGGTCCACTGGGATCTCACCATGTGACCTACCTGTCCTAGGGTACGCCCCAGACCCCATAGAGAAGGGGTCACTGGTCCACTGGGATCTCACCATGTGACCTACCTGTCCTAGGGTACGCCCCAGACCCCATAGAGAAGGGGTCACTGGTCCACTGGGATCTCACCATGTGACCTACCTGTCCTAGGGTACGCCCCAGACCCCATAGAGAAGGGGTCACTGGTCCACTGGGATCTCACCATGTGACCTACCTGTCCTAGGGTACGCCCCAGACCCCATAGAGAAGGGGTCACTGGTCCACTGGGATCTCACCATGTGACCTACCTGTCCTAGGGTACGCCCCAGACCCCATAGAGAAGGGGTCACTGGTCCACTGGGATCTCACCATGTGACCTACCTGTCCTAGGGTACGCCCCAGACCCCATAGAGAAGGGGTCACTGGTCCACTGGGATCTCACCATGTGACCTACCTGTCCTAGGGTACGCCCCAGACCCCATAGAGAAGGGGTCACTGGTCCACTGGGATCTCACCATGTGACCTACCTGTCCTAGGGTACGCCCCAGACCCCATAGAGAAGGGGTCACTGGTCCACTGGGATCTCACCATGTGACCTGTCCTAAGGTATAAATTAATATGTACGCCCCAGACCCCATAGAGAAGGGGTCACTGGTCCACTGGGATCTCACCATGTGACCTACCTGTCCTAGGGTACGCCCCAGACCCCATAGAGAAGGGGTCACTGGTCCACTGGGATCTCACCATGTGACCTACCTGTCCTAGGGTACGCCCCAGACCCCATAGAGAAGGGGGTCACTAGTCCACTGGGATCTCACCATGTGACTTACCTGTCCTAGGGTACGCCCCAGACCCCATAGAGAAGGGGTCACTGGTCCACTGGGATCTCACCATGTGACCTACCTGTCCTAGGGTACGCCCCAGACCCCATAGAGAAGGGGTCACTGGTCCACCTGGGATCTCACCATGTGACCTACCTGTCCTAGGGTACGCCCCAGACCCCATAGAGAAGGGGTCACTGGTCCACTGGGATCTCACCATGTGACCTACCTGTCCTAGGGTACGCCCCAGACCCCATAGAGAAGGGGTCACTGGTCCACTGGGATCTACCATGTGACCTACCTGTCCTAGGGTACGCCCCAGACCCCATAGAGAAGGGGTCACTGGTCCACTGGGATCTCACCATGTGACCTACCTGTCCTAGGGTACGCCCCAGACCCATAGAGAAGGGGTCACTGGTCCACTGGGATCTCACCATGTGACCTACCTGTCCTAGGGTACGCCCCAGACCACCATAGAGAAGGGGTCACTGGTCCACTGGGATCTCACCATGTGACCTACCTGTCCTAGGGTACGCCCCAGACCCCATAGAGAAGGGGTCACTGGTCCACTGGGATCTCACCATGTGACCTACCTGTCCTAGGGTACGCCCCAGACCCCATAGAGAAGGGGTCACTGGTCCACTGGGATCTCACCATGTGACTTACCTGTCCTAGGGTACGCCCCAGACCCCATAGAGAAGGGGGTCACTAGTCCACTGGGATCTCACCATGTGACCTACCTGTCCTAGGGTACGCCCCAGACCCCATAGAGAAGGGGTCACTGGTCCACTGGGATCTCACCATGTGACCTACCTGTCCTAGGGTACGCCCCAGACCCCATAGAGAAGGGGTCACTGGTCCACTGGGATCTCACCATGTGACCTACCTGTCCTAGGGTACGCCCCAGACCCCATAGAGAAGGGGTCACTGGTCCACTGGGATCTCACCATGTGACCTACCTGTCCTAGGGTACGCCCCAGACCCCATAGAGAAGGGGTCACTGGTCCACTGGGATCTCACCATGTGACTTGGCCTAGGGTACGCCCCAGACCCCATAGAGAGGGGGTCACTGGTCCACTGGGATCTCACCATGTGACCTACCTGTCCTAGGGTACGCCCCAGACCCCATAGAGAAGGGGTCACTGGTCCACTGGGATCTCACCATGTGACCTACCTGTCCTAGGGTACGCCCCAGACCCCATAGAGAGAAGGGGTCACTGGTCCACTGGGATCTCACCATGTGACCTACCTGTCCTAGGGTACCGCCCCAGACCCCATAGAGAAGGGGTCACTGGTCCACTGGGATCTCACCATGTGACCTACCTGTCCTAGGGTACGCCCCAGACCCCATAGAGAAGGGGTCACTGGTCCACTGGGATCTCACCATGTGACCTACCTGTCCTAGGGTACGCCCCAGACCCCATAGAGAAGGGGTCACTGGTCCACTGGGATCTCACCATGTGACCTACCTGTCCTAGGGTACGCCCCAGACCCCATAGAGAAGGGGTCACTGGTCCACTGGGATCTCACCATGTGACCTACCTGTCCTAGGGTACGCCCCAGACCCCATAGAGAAGGGGTCACTGGTCCACTGGGATCTCACCATGTGACCTACCTGTCCTAGGGTACGCCCCAGACCCCATAGAGAAGGGGTCACTGGTCCACTGCGATCTCACCATGTGACCTACCTGTCCTAGGGTACGCCCCAGACCCCATAGAGAAGGGGTCACTGGTCCACTGGGATCTCACCATGTGACCTACCTGTCCTAGGGTACGCCCCAGACCCCATAGAGAAGGGGTCACTGGTCCACTGGGATCTCACCATGTGACCTACCTGTCCTAGGGTACGCCCCAGACCCCATAGAGAAGGGGTCACTGGTCCACTGGGATCTCACCATGTGACCTACCTGTCCTAGGGTACGCCCCAGACCCCATAGAGAAGGGGTCACTGGTCCACTGGGATCTCACCATGTGACCTACCTGTCCTAGGGTACGCCCCAGACCCCATAGAGAAGGGGTCACTGGTCCACTGGGATCTCACCATGTGACCTACCTGTCCTAGGGTACGCCCCAGACCCCATAGAGAAGGGGTCACTGGTCCACTGGGATCTCACCATGTGACCTACCTGTCCTAGGGTACGCCCCAGACCCCATAGAGAAGGGGTCACTGGTCCACTGGGATCTCACCATGTGACCTACCTGTCCTAGGGTACGCCCCAGACCCCATAGAGAAGGGGTCACTGGTCCACTGGGATCTCACCATGTGACCTACCTGTCCTAGGGTACGCCCCAGACCCCATAGAGAAGGGGTCACTGGTCCACTGGGATCTCACCATGTGACCTACCTGTCCTAGGGTACGCCCCAGACCCCATAGAGAAGGGGTCACTGGTCCACTGGGATCTCACCATGTGACCTACCTGTCCTAGGGTACGCCCCAGACCCCATAGAGAAGGGGTCACTGGTCCACTGGGATCTCACCATGTGACCTACCTGTCCTAGGGTACGCCCCAGACCCCATAGAGAAGGGGTCACTGGTCCACTGGGATCTCACCATGTGACCTACCTGTCCTAGGGTACGCCCCAGACCCCATAGAGAAGGGGTCACTGGTCCACTGGGATCTCACCATGTGACCTACCTGTCCTAGGGTACGCCCCAGACCCCATAGAGAAGGGGTCACTGGTCCACTGGGATCTCACCATGTGACCTACCTGTCCTAGGGTACGCCCCAGACCCCATAGAGAAGGGGTCACTGGTCCACTGGGATCTCACCATGTGACCTACCTGTCCTAGGGTACGCCCCAGACCCCATAGAGAAGGGGTCACTGGTCCACTGGGATCTCACCATGTGACCTACCTGTCCTAGGGTACGCCCCAGACCCCATAGAGAAGGGGTCACTGGTCCACTGGGATCTCACCATGTGACCTACCTGTCCTAGGGTACGCCCCAGACCCCATAGAGAAGGGGTCACTGGTCCACTGGGATCTCACCATGTGACCTACCTGTCCTAGGGTACGCCCCAGACCCCATAGAGAAGGGGTCACTGGTCCACTGGGATCTCACCATGTGACCTACCTGTCCTAGGGTACGCCCCAGACCCCATAGAGAAGGGGTCACTGGTCCACTGGGATCTCACCATGTGACCTACCTGTCCTAGGGTACGCCCCAGACCCCATAGAGAAGGGGTCACTGGTCCACTGGGATCTCACCATGTGACCTACCTGTCCTAGGGTACGCCCCAGACCCCATAGAGAAGGGGTCACTGGTCCACTGGGATCTCACCATGTGACCTACCTGTCCTAGGGTACGCCCCAGACCCCATAGAGAAGGGGTCACTGGTCCACTGGGATCTCACCATGTGACCTACCTGTCCTAGGGTACGCCCCAGACCCCATAGAGAAGGGGTCACTGGTCCACTGGGATCTCACCATGTGACCTACCTGTCCTAGGGTACGCCCCAGACCCCATAGAGAAGGGGTCACTGGTCCACTGGGATCTCACCATGTGACCTACCTGTCCTAGGGTACGCCCCAGACCCCATAGAGAAGGGGTCACTGGTCCACTGGGATCTCACCATGTGACCTACCTGTCCTAGGGTACGCCCCAGACCCCATAGAGAAGGGGTCACTGGTCCACTGGGATCTCACCATGTGACCTACCTGTCCTAGGGTACGCCCCAGACCCCATAGAGAAGGGGTCACTGGTCCACTGGGATCTCACCATGTGACCTACCTGTCCTAGGGTACGCCCCAGACCCCATAGAGACTCTGGGGGTCATTCTAGGTCACCATGGAAACAGAGGATGCAGACAAGACATTCCAGACTTTCCCTGATGGAAACTGTGGTGAAATGTCCATCAACAGTCCATGAATGACTGTAGTCGGTTGAAGTCAATCATACAAACTAAATCTTACCGAGAAAACTTCAGTGAATATTTTGTTAGCCTCATCTCCCTTGAAGATCTTGTCAGCCTCAGGAACATGGAGGTGTATAGGTCCGGACACTTTGGTTTCTAACTCGCCTTTCCTGGCAATGGCCAGGACCGGATTGTCCTTCACTTTGGAGTTAATCCAGACAGCCCCCAGATCTGTCTCTGCACCTGGAACAAAAGAAACACTGAACAACTTTACAATACCTTACCAGTACTTCTGTACGTAATTATATGTGTAAGTGGTCCCTATAGTGACCATTTTTCTTTTTCATTTTTGAGGCCCCCATTCATATTAAATCGAGTAAATTTCATTTCCTAATATCACATCAGCATTTCTTGCTTGAGACTGTCTACACTTTACCTGGTAATAATATGTGATCTATTTCCTTCAATGTTTTATTAATTAATAATATGGGACAAAGAAGTAATTCCAACCGTGTGGACAAAAAAAATGTCAAATTTTCGAGGCGATCTCACGGCGATCTGCCCCTTTATCAAGACATACAAAACGAACACGATTACACAATAAATAATATATATATATATATTTTCATTCTTGTTATATAGCCTAAATCTCTGAATGCTGCGGACATATTCTGGATCATGAGATATGAAGTTCCTGTGTTAATCAAACAATGTGATAATTTTCATTTGAGTTGAAACAAAAGTAACAAATATTTTTTTGGCCTTTAAAATTTTTTCCTTTCAAGCTAAAAACGATTAGCGATATACCAATTTCTTCAAAGTTATCTCCAAATTGTTCTTGACCCCATGGTAATTAATGAGTCCTCCACAAATGCTTGAAAATATCATCCCCACAAAAAATGATCTGCCAATATTTACCGAGAGGTTTCTTGAAAAGTTTCCTGTTTGTCCAGACGCGTCCCCCATATCTTTCTTTTCTAGCCTCCAGCACGGTAACATCAAACATCTGTGAGGGATGGTTGACCAGTTTCCTGGCAGCAGCTAAACCAGAGATCCCTCCACCTATCACAAGTACTTCCTTTGGTTTGTGTGCTGTGTCTGCTTAACACACATCAGTTCTATACACAAGTAGCAGCAGGCACGTCCAAAACAGTATGTTCTCCATTTCTGAAAGTTAAAAAATAATGATTAAAATGGTTCATAAATCTACATGAAGAACTTTGTGTGCACTGAATGTGTGTGATAAATCCATCCTTGATATTCCATAGGTTACTTTAATCACTGTCGTCATTGCACTCAGTTTGACTATGTTACATTGTACAGGGGTGGATAATATGACAGTGATAGTAACCCCTGGAATACAAACAAGAGGCCCAGAAGGCCTGTATCGCTCACCTGGTTTGTAATGCCAAGTTATGTTTTGAATACAGGTTCATTGTTTCTTTTCTAAAGGAATTTAAATATTTACCTCTATTTCCGCTATCAGTCCCCGCCCCTCCTGCCCTCGGGAGATCAGAGTCAAAATTTATACAATCTCTATTCCCCTTCCCCAAGGATGTTTCTGGCCAAATTTGGTTATATTCCATGCAGAACTCTATGACTAGCAGCGATTTAAAGGATTTACCATTATTTCCCTATTGGGCCCCGCCCCTCCTGCCCCAGGGGGTCATAGCCAAAATTTATACAAGTTCTGTTCCCCTTCCCCCATGATGTTTATGGCCAAATTTGATTACAATCCATGCAGAACTATAGGACAAGTAGAAGAAAGCCTACTCTCCTATTCTGAGAAGTTAGTTTTATGCAATAGATATTTACAGTACATATACAGATACCCTGTCAAGAGCGCCTCCTTGGCCTGGACTGTAATAATCCAAGGCTTCCCTTATGTCAGTGACAACTTCCCTCGCACTATCACTGTTTAGCTTCATTGCTACACTAGCATATGATTTGTTTGCAGATGATGCTATTAAATTCAATTCCCATGAAAAAGTAGTAATTCCAATTATATACACTCGGTACCCTGATAGCTGTACATTATAGCTGTACATTATAGAATAAATATACAATGTAAATTGGCGTGTAGTAAACAGTACATTTTAAACGTATATATGAATAACTTTTGCAGATGTGTTGAATTGGAATAACTTGCTCCTTGGTTAACTTAACCATAAATTTTCTACAAATTAAGGCAGCGCTTCAGTCCCTAAACATTACCCACATCATTTCGGTAGGAGAAATCTCCTTCATTTCTAGTTCCTGGTGTTCATTTCTGGTTGAATATTTCTTTATGTTATTTACTGGTACTTTTTCAGAACACCTTCCAAAGCGGGGGATATCCAAGTACTACTAAAGAC
This sequence comes from Argopecten irradians, assembly GCF_041381155.1. NCBI lineage: Eukaryota > Metazoa > Mollusca > Bivalvia > Pectinida > Pectinidae > Argopecten > Argopecten irradians. The sequence goes on from NW_027187484.1 coordinate 803,991, forward strand.
CTTTCAGGCAAAACTGAACAAGTTTGACAAGCAAGAAATCATAGTGTTCAGAAAACGTGTTTTGGACAGTGCCTTTAGGGCACTAAAACGGCCATCGTTTGATGTTGAATGCAAGCTTTATGTAAAATTTAGTGGGGAACTTGGGTTGGACCATGGTGGCCCAAGAAGAGAGTTCTTCAGGTATGATTCTATACAGCAATTAGATATATAGAGATATATACCGTATAGTGGGATATTTTAGCTATGATTTAAATTGGCAAAGCTTCTCATTAAGGAAGAAAATCCAATGTTATACAGGTCTTTCGTGAATAGAAGTTTTCATTCTGTATAATTTGTAATTTTTGTTATCAATGCACATTGTACAAGAATAGTGTGTAATTCTTGTTTGATTTTTCTCAGCAGATTTTACTTACCGGGTAACCCTTTTCGATGTTTAAGCAGTTTTAATTTCTATCTATTACAGACTTGCCATGCATGAGTTATCAGCCAATCCTGCCTTGTTTACGGGAAATGATGACAACAAAATATTTACTCACAACTTAAATGCCCTTGAGCAAGATCAGTATAGAATGGCCGGGAAATTGGTGGCTATGAGTCTTGCACAGGAAGGACCTTGCATGGGTTTTCTTAACAAAGAGCTGTTTATGTTAATGACTGGTCTAAATCATCACTACAGCCGGAAGGTTTAGGAACAGTGCACCATTCTCTGGTTATATTTTCTACATCTGTCATGTCAACCTCCACTTTGTAATCTACAGTATCTGGAAAAAATAAAGTAGTAGTGGCATATGAAATTACGAGTATATTTTGCTGTATCTTTCTACTTCGTGTTAGAAATGTTAATAAAATCACTTGAGTCACTATCATTTGCCAGACGAAATAATCCAAAATTGAAATAATCAATATATTTTGCACTCTATTTACCATACAATCGAGGCAGGTGGAACAAAATATCCGGTTTCCCACAAGGTGTTTCAGACTGGCGGTTCGGTCGTGGCGAGTGCTGATTCCATTCAACTCTGATGTTGTCCAGGTCTCGTTGAATAAGCGCCATGAAACAGAATCTTGTAAGATCCCTAAATATATTTATATACATTATCATTAACATTTTAATACATTCTTCCAGTGAATTATATCCAATACGTAAGCGAGCATGTAAACCGTCTAATAAATTACTTCAATTACTTCAGGGTCTAAAACCTTCAGTAAATTGATGTTGAACGTATTTGTACCTACACATTAAGGGGATCATCAGACACCATTTGTAACTCAGCGAAGGTATTCATCCAGAACTGACATCCTCGCTGTCTCGCCCACCGCCACCATTGCTCAATTCGCTACAGAGAAGAATATTTATATTATTTAACATTAATTTTATAGCCTTATAACATCTACATCAATGCACATCGAAATGTTTATATAATTAGCTTTGAATAAAATTGTCCTACAGCAAGTCTATGATTAATCTGCCCAATGGGATAATCCGATATCACTACATTATTTTCAGTTCATATGCCATTTGCCATGCGTAATATTGATAGCGATATCTGTAGATTTTGTATTATCTATTTGTTCTATCTAATGATTTGTCCTCCCAATGTTATGATTGATGTAAATGATTTTCCGATAGGTAAGGTTATATAGCAAAGAAAAAACCAACCAGAGGGATCTTGGCGCCCACCAAAGAATGATCTACGTCTGACAATGGAAAGATGGATCTTTTATACGACATATGAAATTTGAGAAAGATCCTTTCCTTACTTTATCGCATTAACAAACTTCAACTATCAAAATCCAAGATGGCTACCTGTCGGCCATTTTGTTAACCGATTGGTCCCAAAATGCATTATGCACAACGAAGGTCCTAGGGGAACCTACAAATGACATTTGAGACAGATCCTTTCAGTACTATCTGAGAAATGGCGGTAACAAACTTTAACTATGAAAATCCAAGATGGCGGCTGGTCGGCCATCTTGTTGACCTACCAGTTCTAAAATGCATTATGCACAACTAGAGTCCTAGGGGAACCTATATGTGAATTTGAGACCGATCCCTTCAGTGCATTCTAAGAAATAGCGGTAACAAACTTCAATGATCAAAATCAAGATGGCGGCCTGTTGTTCACCGATGGGTCCCAAAATGCAACAGGCACAACTACGGACCATGGACGAAAGGCGATTTAAATAGCCCACCATCTAATGATGGTGGATTTAAAATGTAAATATTGTCAAATGTACTGAATTCATTGCAAGAGGTATTGGATCAAAACGTCAAAAGCAGCTGACATGAAGTTCAACTATTCTGCGTTATAAATACCATATAATAAATCCTCTGGCCTCGGGTGATATCACTTCCTTGAGTTGATAATCACCGTATCCACATGAAAACGGGTCGATATTTGTATAATATCGTTCACTTAACGAATATTAGACTTTTCATGTCAGTGACTATTCCATATATCGTCAGTACCCGTAATTTCATTTCAATATTTAGTTAACAATAATGGCAGATTTTGAATATTACCTGGTTGGATTTAGAGCTTCCGATCACCACACATCTCTCAGCAGTCTCATCATTATTGTGATGCCACAGAAATGCTTTCTGGATATCTTCAATCAACACATTTTCTGTACCAGCATCGCATCGAAGACAACGTGGGACACCTCAAAACGATGTAGGTACACATAAGAGATGTAAATAAATTAGCACTATAATCTTAAAGTGAATAGTCGGACAAAGAAAACCAGTCTAAATGCGTTCATTAGCCTTCCAAAAGTTCTCGCATATTAATACGACGGCCAAGGTCTGCTTAGTTTCCCAGTTCTGACCATTAAAGTAAAGAAAAGTTGAAAGCATTGAAAGCGAGGCTGTGTGGAAATGTAACCACGGACATAGTGAGCCGGGAGGACGTTTTAGAATTTCCATACTTTAAGTTAATTTCTTCGTACGCAGACAGATTTTGACGAGAAAAATTTTATTTTTCCATTTCAAAAGAAATTATACTGGATACATTCACACCATTTTTACCGAATTTAGCCATCCTTGCCCGACTGTTCACTTTAACTATCACGAACGTAATATCCTTAATTTTAAACAGTTATCTTATACATTTGTGAGATATCTTATATCTATATAAGATATTTTATATTTAAGCAATAAACTGTTACCAGATTGGACATACAGTTGATATGAAGCCCATTCGGAAGGAAGATAAATAGAATGGCGCCCGTTAGAGCGCCATGAATATTTATCTTTCGGACGGATGGATCACTTAATTTTACTATCTCTTATGAACTACCAATTTCACTAACCTTTAATCTCTTTGACATATCCCATGAAATACGAGGCCACTACAGCCGGATCATTGTTGGTATTGGCGACATTCAACCACAAAATTCTACGAGAGTATCTGAAATAACATTTTAACAACATATGCATTCATGAAAAAGTAATTTGGACACTTGAGAAATTTTTACATGCTATTTATACAAAAAGCGTTAATGTTTGGATCAGTTTTTAAAGCCGCTTATGTCTGAGCCGTGTTGGACCCACCTCCGGTCGATGCGTGCTCATCTGATGACTTCCGATATGGACAGTTCGTCAGATAAACAAGCGACAATCATGGCACCAACCTGTTCATATAATTATGATAATTACTGGATATTTTGGAGTTCTCAAATAGTCAAGAGGCCCAAGGGCCTTAACGGTCATCTGCCTACCTTGGCAATAATCGTATAGGAAATTAATTAGAGATGCAAGTTTCAGCCGAATCTCACTGGTAGAACTTGAGAAGAAGTTCAGAATGTCAAAGGTTTACGCACGGCGGACAACGAAGGACGAAACATATGACTATAGATCATCCTGACCCTTCGGTCAGATGACCTAAAAAGGGATTTTCGCGATGCATATCGATATCCCTGTTTTAATAGCGGTATGTGGTTTCAGACGATGACCCAGTTAAGGTAACTCACAGTAGTTTTGTAATGTGCGGGGTAATCAATACGCACGTATTTCGTCGGTAACATAGGATCTGTAGGATGTAGATTGTCAAAGAAATGGATAAGATATGAAATGTAGAGTCTATTAGTCAGCTTCTTGGTGTTTCCTCACCAGTTATAGAATGTGTATAAGCGGCATTGTTTGACAAAATCGACGATTTTCATCTGTGAATCACGACATATTAATGCATCTCAAAGGATTGAATTCCTGCATTTTACGATTGAGCATGCATCTGATATACGTACTTATATTCAATTTTATTATGATTCCAATGCATTATATATACTTTAACGACTTTTTTTCTGCGATAATTGGGTGCAAAAATATAGGCACCACTCCTGTTTTCCAGGGAAAAATAGTTAAACTCTTAAAATACGAAAGTCATTTAAATGTACAAAAAATACCTGTGCAAAAGTATATATAATTAATTGGCGCAATATACATATTATATATCTCAAAATAATAACATATTATTTGAAGATTTGTCAAATTTCTGCGCTTATTCATCACGTGAAAATCACGTTAACTACAGCAAATGCTTGATAATTGCGAAATATCATGAACTTTGACCCATAATTACAGAAAATTGCACTAATCCGGTTCATTTTTTTCCCCATTGCCTTGCAGTATTTAATTTCAGCACTTTTAAAAAGAAGTAATTAAAAAATTGTTGTTGAAGTGGCTTTTAATGTCATACTGACATACTTCTAGTTTCTGTTTTCGGGTACTTTTCTACAAACCTGGTAGGTCTTTTAATGAACCTGGTTGTTAACAGGACGTTAAACTGAGAAAACCAAACACGTTAGATCAGTCTATTTGTCAAAATTAATTACGTATGTTCTCTTATTTCATATTAATTTCAAATATTAATCGAAGTTCAGAGGCTTAAATTTAAAAACAAAGAAGAATTCGTAAAGATTAGAGACTGTGTTGACAAATCAACAGATAAAGACATACGATCACTTAATTTTACACTTACCCACATATAGCTCCGTGGATGGCGAACCCATACGGTTTAAGTTTATCGTAACCATCAATATGTATCAGGAAATTTGGACCTTTGCTTATGTATGTTCGACGTTGCAAGCGATGGTATCGCCGATTTGTAACCCCTTCAGGATCCAGAAGTCGTTGAAATTCTAGTACAACGTTCCTGAAAACGTTATTTATCATAATATGTTAGCATTATAATATTCTAAGTTACACAGTTTGTTATTGACCTAATACGGAAAAATATTGGGTCTAAAATAAACTTGTATCGGGCGAGGCGAAGCCGAGCCTGATACATGCTTATTTTAGATCCAATATTTTTCCGTATTAGGTCAATAACAAACTGGGTAACGAATTTATCCCGTCGAAGACCCTTTCAATGAAGTAACTGCAAAATACATGACATTAATATGAACTGAGTATTAAAACCATTTTCACCTCATTGAAGACTCGAATGCGCTGTCATGGTCCATTTCTGTTAAATAATCCTAAATAAGTGTTGCCGATTTCTGTTTGCTTTGAAAGTGGTCATCATCGCTATCATTCAAACATTTTGTCTCCATCTCTTTGAGTGCCGTCGTCGCAAAGGGTTACTTGACTGCCATCAGGGGCAAAGAACGATAAAAACTCTATCGTCCAATCTGATACGATTTCTACTAACCTGGGCCGTTTTCATTTATTCGCTACATTATGTACCATGTCTAAAATCGTCCTTTAAAATTTGACAAAATTATAACTGATCACTGTTTAACTCATATACAAAAAACAATTGTACAACAAAAAAAAAAAAAAAAAAAGGTGGACTCTCATATATATAATTCCTACAAACCCCTATAAGGATATTGCAATATCCTGAAGTGGAATTTGGATTAGAAAAAAATAATCATCCAATGCGGATGTAACCAATCATCCCACAGTAGTTAAGATATTGTCACATCATAGTGTTGCAAGCCCCAAGTGTAAAACATCGGGCACTTTAACTGACTAAAACTAAATTTTGGCCAAAATCACAATCATATTGTTCCGACAAAATAATCAATTTTACAACAATACCAACCCTTTCAATGGTGGACTCTCTATCCCTTAATCTGAACAATATTATTAAAAAAATAAAATTCCAAAACAAATATCACATCACAAGTATAGAATTTACAAGTATCACCAAGGAATGTTTCAATGCAAATCTGCTAAAAACCACAATGCTTTGCATCAAAGGTTAAACCAATTACACAAGTATTTCATCAAGGAACCCTCAAAATCAGCAAAAACAAATTTACATTTGCAATTTAATTACCAAGTAATATTTCCTGATCTTTGTTTATTTATTTATTACAACATCTCTTTAACCTTCTGTAACACCACTGGTATGTACCCGAAAACATCCACTATAAGCAAACCGGTTGTATTTAAATGTAGTTTTGTCAGAGACAAGCTATGAAACCCCCAGACAGCTCAGAGAGTCACATGAGTTACGTGCCCTTGGTATAGGTAGTAGCTGGTGGCTAGCAAAATTCAATACTCAGCTCACCTGTAATATCACTTATTTTCTCTACGAGTACATCAATCACATCTGTTTAGTAGTGATTATATATATATAGCTTAGGGCATGGTTGTTTTTCATTCCTTTTCTTTTGTATTTCTTTCTCTTTGTATACTTGTTTTACAGCCCTAGCAATCAACTGCAGATGCCTCGTATATATATATATTGTACTACCACCTGACGTATGTACAATGCCAAGTGACCTCGGAGCAGACTGGAGAATTTCAGCGCAGAAATGGGTGCTAAAAGAATTGTAACAGGCCCCCTTGCTTACTTTTGCAATAAATGTATATTAGACGATGTTCTGTCCGCGTGTATTTACATTGGTGAGATCCATATAATTCTATCTTATTGGAAATGGAACTATCAATCAGCAATTTTATTTTACCCCTAACATATTTATTGGCACGTGTTAGCACTTTCCACTGTGCAAAGTTAGACACCACCAACATATCTTAGAGAGTTTGAATAAATTCTGCCAAATGCAGGAAAAAGTGTAAGCTCCATGGTTCGGAAAACTCACCCCGCTACACGAATTAACTTGTAAGATTATAGATAATCGTATTAATATCTCCCAAAGATTCTCCAGCATTTATCTCAATGAAAACAAACAGAACATATGTCCCAAGTGTCTATTAACCCCAAGTTAAATATTCTTTTTTACTTTCTTACGACAATTCCAAAATCTCATAAGGAGTACTCTCATAGATACTATTTTTCTTTCTCTGCCTTTGGAGCACGCACCTTGTCCGTTTTTACAAGACTTCTAGAACAAAAGGAACAAAAGTTATGACATTATGGGGGAAAAAAAAGTTCACAAATACAAAAACATACAATTAACAAAATCAAAGTTTCTCTCCATCCGGGCCCTAAAACGACATCCTACAAGACTGGTGGAAGCCACTCTTATGATTTTATCTTAACTCCAGCTCGAATGAAAATGTTGGGGTAGACTAGAGACTTCTTCCCCGTTACTTATATACCCCCCAAACTAATTAAGTCTGACCACACATAAGTACAAACCCCAGTGTTGGTCAGTATCAACTCTAAACCACCAATTACCATAGTCCCCACAGTGGCCGAGAAATACCTAACAGACCAAAAATACCCACCCCCAAACTATTCTTTGAATAGGAGAAGTCCTTGTTAGGGTTATCTCGAGGTCGTTGTTCCATATCCACTACTCTTACCACCGAGAGACACCACCCAACCACCTCTGATCCTCTCCCTAACTAACTACAATTATATACCTACAGTCTTATCATATCCAAATGCCCCTCAGGTCGCCCCCACCAAACTACACTTAACATCTACATACCACCCTAGATTTCACACCTACAGAACAACCTCCCCCTCCCCTCTCTATTGTACACTCATGAGGTCCACTGCCCCCCAACCAACTGCTATATCAACCTACCATGTATCAACTTCCCCCTCCCCTTCTAAATTTTTCTTTAATTTCCGGATAGAGAGGTGGCTGCAACTCATGAAAATATTGCCGCATTCCCCGTGGGGTTACAAATGAACCCCATCGTTTCAGCAGCCCGGTGGGACATGAGGGCGTCGCCGAGCCACATAGCTCTGACGCTCCGGTCCCTCATCTCGAGGGAGAGGGCCAGAGACATGTGTGTCCCCGACGATACGGATACTCACGCCCCGGTCTCACGCACGATGCCGGGTCCGCGTAAAACACCGCCATGAGGGCCACCCGCTCTACCCCCCAGCTATCTAATGTATCTAGTATCATACGCAAGACCCCCATAAAATGTTGCAACCTATCCCCCCTGCTATCTAAGTCGTTCCCCCCCACCTGCAAGATTTACTAACCCCGGACTAAACCCCTCCCTCTTCATCCGATCCACCAAGTCCACAATATCCCAAATTTTCCCCCCATGGACTTACCATACAGACGAAACACCCACCCTCGTCAATCCCAGATCCCGAGTAAACCTCCCCTCCCTAGGGTTATTGATAAGATTGCTAAGTTCTATAAAGTTGATACAAGTATTTGGGCCGGTTATGAAGCTCTTTTGGAACAGAGCCCCGATGGTTCCCTCCAACCAGCTGACATTGTGACATTTGCTCTCCAGGTACCTGGGGAAAATGTAATTATTTACCAGTAAAAAATTTGTTAAATTTGAAAATAAAGTGGATTGCATCACTGATTGAATCAAAATATCTCCCTTATATACAATAGAATGTAAACATCAAGTATGATATATAAATCATTTAAGTATTGGTTGTCATATTTCGACATGCATTGGGTGTTCTAGCATAGCCAATGCTAGTAACATTGGTATGTTACACACCAATGCATGTCAAAAGTATGACAACCAATGCTTATATTTACATTTAAATACTCATTCCCACTATAAAAAAGGGTGAAAAATAAATTGTGAAAATAAAAGTTATACCGTTTGATTTAGTGAAAAATATAATTTGATGAAACAGCCAATTATTGTATGTATTTATCTATATGTATGATAGAAAAATGTACTGAAAATATTACCAAAATTATGGTAAATTTAACCAATTCTTGTCGAATGACATTGTCACAATCATGCCTACGTACACAGGATACGAAATTGCTAAAAATCAACCCAGCCCTGTTAGAGAAAAAATACATAGATCTAATCTAAATAGTTAGTGAGTTTCTATGACAGTGCAGAGGATAGATCTAGAGTGCTGCAAGTTGGAGAAGAACATATTAGAAATCATTAGTTGGATTTTGTAGGTCATACACAATATGTCAATTACCATGCATTATGCTGACATAATGGAATTGGGATATGCAGAGGAGAAATGATATTTACAATCATGCAATGGATATTAGTGTAATATTGTACCAGACACCAAAGCAAAGCTGACACCAACACCAAGCCACACAAAATACTTATACTTACATACCAATAAAATCAATAATTTTTGAGCCTGAATGTGAAGAAAGCAGTTTTGAAATTATTTCATATTCTTATAAAATGATGAAAATCATTTTACCAATCAATAACAAAATAATTAAATTTTTTTTTAGAAATATATGCAATGTTTTAAAGTTGATTTACACATGTCATCTTGGAAAATATTAAACCATATTTCAGTTATGTTTACTTAATGAATCAAAATGTGTGAAATTTTATACTCATATCATAACATACTTGCGATAGGAATCCACAAAGAAGTCCTCCACGAGCAGAGTCATGAGGCTTGATACAGTCTTCATAGGGAGAGATGACAGGTATTCATATTTAAAAACCTTGTTCTATGCCTCCACACCATTGTTGCTATTGACAACCAGAGTAAGTTCATCCCCTCCGTAGGCCCAGACCCACATCTTCAAATTGATATCAACCGGAATAAATTGTTAAACAAGAAATGTTTGTAAAACCATCATATGAAATGCAAGTAGAATTCTACAAGACGCAAACAGGACATCATTTCATATGTTTCATTTCATTTATATTGAATACTATTGCCTTTATATAACCTGGTCATAGATCAAACAACTGCATTCCTTAATGTAATGTCTTGCAGAATGGAATGGCATTTGCATGTCATTGTCTAGTGTTACAAATAGAGGATATTACATGAGTGGTTATTAATAGAAATGATAACTGAATTTTCTAAATTTTGTCTATATTTAAAAAAGACAGTAGAAATCTGATGTGACTTTTCCATTTGCTGTCAGACAATCATGCAAAGTCATATAAAGATTATGAAGGTTAAAACTTCCTATGATGTCATAATAGTGTCATTACAGATGTGTCTTACGATACTTATTTAATTTAATTCTTTATTTATTTTACGAGGATTACAAACAGCCCGAAGGCTACTAGATGCTCTCCTCAACATATATCAAACAAACAATATGTACAATTACACAAAAGACATACAAATGTCGCACACGCTAACACTCACACATACATACTTTAGAGAGAGAGAGAGAGAGAGAGAAAGATAGAGAAAGAGAGAGAGATAGAGAGGGGGGGGACTGAGACAGAGAGAGAGAGGAAGGTGGGGAGGGGGGGGGGGGTTCAAAATCTGTTTGAATACACTATATATTCAAATACATGGTCAAATAATGCTTTGTTCTCAATTTCGTTTAGAGTTTCTAAGCCACATAAAATTATTTTGACAAGAACATTTGGCATGAGCTCTACAATGAGGTTGGAATTGACATTTGGAGCGAATATATGACAAACAGTGCGGAGCATATTGGAACGGATTCTGTTATATTTTGGACAATGTAAAAAGAAATGAATTTCATCTTCGGGGGAGTTCACGCAAAGGTCACAAAATTTGTTATTGGTTAAGTTGTAAGAATGTCTATGTTTGTTTAAAGCACTTAAACCCATTCTTATTCTAGTGTGATTGATTTTACCTTTCCCGTGTCCATATGTATATAAATAGATTTTTTGTGGAGTGGATAGATTTGACAGTGCAAGAGAGAAGGACTTTAGTGAAGAGCTATTTCTTAATGTGTCAGGTAGATTGTTCCAGTCACGTTTTGATTTTGGAAAGAAGGATTGATGATAGAAAGATTTTCTTGACAGGATAGGGAGAATAGTATTTGAATTTCTAAAGTTGTAGTTTTGTGTTCTATGAGTCTGAATTGGACAGATAGTTTTCAAATATGGTGGACACAGATCATGCTTAATTTTAAATAACATTTTTAGTCTGCAATTTTTTCGTCTATCACTTAGTTTTTCCCATCCCAATTCAACCAACAGTTTAGTATATTTGGTTACCTTATAACCACCTGTGCATATTAATGCCGCCCTACGCTGAACACTTTCAATAAGGTCAGACTCTTGCTGACTACAATTATCAAATAAAATATTGCCATATTCCATAAACCGATCTTACCATAGTTTTATATAGTGTTTCTAGGCATGAACGCGGGATAATATAAGCTAATGCTTGTAAGATGTTTAATATTTTGTTGGCTTTGGCTACAATTTCTGAGATGTGAGAATGCCAGCTAAGATTACCAGAAAGAAATATGCCCAGATGTTTATGGTTAATAACATGTTTAATCGGAATGTTATTAAGTAGAAGGTTCGGTTTATTAACAAATCTTTTTTTAGAGAAAATAAACAAATTCAGTTTTTTGTGCGTTGAATGTGACAAGCCATCGTTTTGCCCACTGGGACAGAGAAGTTAAATCGTCGTTAAGTGTATCTACTGAATCGTTCCTATTTATGAGAGAGATGTGTCGTCAGCGAATAAGTTAATGTCAGATGAAATGTCTACATTGATATCATTTACATAAACTAAGAATAAAAGCGGTCCAAGGATCGAGCCCTGGGGGACAACAGAGTTAATATATTTATGACCAGAAGATTGACCATTTAAAACTACATACTGTTTTCTATTACAAAGATAACTTTTAAGCCAATAAAGCAAACTTCCTCTAATACCTATGTTTTCTAATTTGTGAATTAAACCTTCGTGCCAAACTTTATCAAAAGCTTTTGAGACATCTAAAAATACTGTGCAAACATCATCGCCATTATCAATACTTTTGTAAATGTTGTGGATTATTTTTAACAATTGATTAATGGTGGAATCATGCATTTCTTTTAAATCCAGAATTTTCTTTGATAAGAATGTTGTTTGCCACAAAGAATTCATAAATACGTTTGTAGACTATTTTTTCAAGACATTTAGATATATTTACATTATAACATTATTTTTGCTATCTTTTTTATGAATAGGACAAACTTGAGCTGTTTTCCACAAAGTGGGAAAAATGCCTGATCTGAGAGAAATATTAAAGATATGTGCCCAAATATGACTTAAAGATTGACAGCAATTTTTAAGAATGAAATTTCCTATGCCATCTGGCCCTGTTGCCTTTTTGGGGTTAAGCGACTTAAGTATATTATACCTCTTCTGGAGTGGTTTGTACGGTACTAATTTACAGGTAAGTTATTATTTACATTAGTTTGGGGTAGTACTGGTTTCTCAATATTATCCGGGATAGTACATTGATCAGAGAAGTATGTGTTAAAAAGATCTGCCTTTTCAGTATCATCGTGTATATAATGATTGTTTTCCATTAAAGGAGGAATAGTATGGTCTCCATTTTTGCCTAGAAGAGATTTAGTAATTGACCAGAAAAGTTTAGGATTGGTATTTCTGTTAGATAGTTTAGTAATGGTGGTTTCTTGCCAACGTTTAAGTGCATCGCGTTTTACCCGATTTGCTTCCCTACGTGCTACCTGGAACCTGAACTTGTCGAAGTCTTTACTTGTTTTTTGAAATAATTTGAAAAATCTATCTCTATTCCTAAAGGCTCGACGTACTTCGTTTGTTAACCACGGTTTGTCGCGAGGACGAATATTGACTACTTTATTTATTATAAATGTTTTGCACGTATCTAAGATAAACTTGTTTACATTTTCAATTATATCATCTAAAAGATCAAAAACACCAAAGAATATATCGACATGAGCGGTGTTAAATGCATTGTTCAAACCATCGATAACAGCAGTTTTGTAGTCCCATATGGTTCTCTGATATGACTGAGGCTTTGGAACATAATATTTCAGTTTACAGGAAATAGAACTATGATCAAGATTACAAAGTGGTGATTTTATATCAACGTTTGCCACCATGTGGACTTTATCAACAAAAATGAGGTCAAGTATATGTGATGAATTTGCGGTAAAATGGGTAGTTTTATCAATTAATTGTGACAAGTTATTTTGGATCGCAATATCAAAAAGACAACGTCCTAGTTCACTAGTCACGTGCTGGTCATCCCAGGAAATACATCTATCATTAAAATCACCAGTAACTATGATATTTAACGGGTTTTCGGACTGCATGATTTGGACAGTGTCTGAGAAATAAGATATGAAGTCGGTTTTAGTGCGGGCATCCTGGTTAGGAGGACGACAGATTGTACTAAATAAGATATTTCCTGCCTGATGAGTTATTTCTAGTACAAGACTTTCAATATTTGGGGATTCTAAGTCTAGCCGACGTTTGCATTTAATAGTATTACGGGTATATATAGCTACACCTCCACCATGTCTATTTCTGTCGTTTCTGTAAAGGTTAAAATTTTCTAATTGAAGAATAGAATCTTCAATTTCTGGACATAACCATGTCTCAGATATAGCTATAATGTCATAAATAAAGTGATTGCAGAATACGCTCTCAATTTCATCTAACTTATAAAAGCGACTCTTACTTTCATCTGTGGTGGCCAAAATACTCCATGCATTTATGTGACAGATAGATAGATAGTCAAGTTTATTAGGACCGGGGTTAGGCTGGACGTCCCCACAAGTGAGGAGAAGAAGAAACAATAGGTAGCATTTGCAGAGTAAAACACTAACAGAAGCAGGGTGAATACAGCTATGTGAGGATTTAAAAAATGGTTTGCACCGTACATTAGCGCTTGTTATAAAAGAATAACAGCTCCAAATGCCAATCGTGTACCTGTATTGCTCGAGACAGATCATTACAAAGAGGAGAGTAAAAGAGTAAGGACAAAAAGGAAGTAGGGGAAAAGTTTGAGATCGAGTGATAGATCGGAAGAAATAGGGAAAAGATAAGGAGGCGTATATGAAGTAGGACAGTACATAAGGAACATGCTTACCACTAACAATGCAGTTTGAAATATAATTTGATACCGCAATAAACAGTGGAAAATGTAGATTTAGATACAGAGATTGGGAATTGTTTACATCCCCAAAATTACTTTACAATTAACATTTAGCTATGACACTGACGACAAAATAAGACACTTGTATCCATATGTACAGTACATGGACACTAGTGCATCAATATATTTACATGGCTATTAATAATTTCAACAGCTAGGACTTAGTATAAGTGTTGCCAAACATTTGCAGTACATTGATAGAGTAAGCTATTTATGATACAAATAACAGTATATACAAACAGGCATATTAAGTTTCCTTCGAATATACATTACTGGACCTTACCGTTACTGCTTAGTACTTGTACCTTTGCAAATCAGACTAACAGACAGTGAACCTTCACATTTATCAAAAAGATGCTAGCGCGATGGGATTTAGATTATCCGACATGATATTGGGTCAGATATTTTGAATACATGCACGATATGAAGCAAAAATGTAAGGTATCATACAAAACTGAATTTACCACTACGCGTTTAAGATAGTAGACACCGTGGTGTATTGACGATTAAAATGTCAAAAATATTCTATTATTTTGTGAAATATAAAAAATAATGAGGCAGCGAAGTTACGCCTTCATACATAATTCATGCTTACATGCTTACCAATAACAAAGCAGCATGAGATACAATTTGATACCACAATAAATCTAAAATATAGATTTAGGCGATACAGAGATTGGGAATTGTTTAAATCCCCAAAATGAATTACTTTAAAATTGACATTTAGCTTTGCCACTGACGATAAAAACACTTGTATCCATACACGGCACATGAACAATAGTGCATTAATATATTTACATTGTTGTTTATAATTTCAAACAAGCATTAGTATAAATGTTGGCAAACATATGTAGTACATTGATAGTAGTTAACTATTTATGATACAAATAACAGTATTTACAAACAAGTATAATAAGTTTCCTTCGAATGTATATTTATATTTTTTCTCCATAAGTTATATGCGGCATATGAAACAATAGGTAATGTGCCATACTTTTCTGTGAACATTACCATTTCATAATAGTAGATACCGTGGTATAGTGAGAATAAGATAACAATAATGACTAGGATCTGTACCATAGGTTTGAATGTGCATGTGCACTGTACATCTCATACATAATTCAAGAATACATAAAACTAAGTTTCGATAATTACTTTTATACACTAATCCAGGAACAAAGGTATTAATAGCTTATATAATCATTTGACAACTAATAATAATGCCTTTTTTCAAGAGCTTGTAAACTTATGAATAAAGGGATAAAATCTTGAGTGATTCATAGCTGGGGTGCTCATTGTGTGAGTTTAATTACCAATCAGATTGCCATATAAGTATAAACATGTTGTTGATAGTCTAAAAATAAGATGAACTACAGTTTTTAATTTGATGTCAGTAAACCATTATAAATAAAGTCATCGTGATGATTATCTACCCTATAGGAGGGTATCAATGTCGGTATCAAGGCGAATGACATGAATATTGCCACGAATATCGCGCGCGAAAACTTTAGCGTTCCATGCCCAGGCGTCAGATAAGTCCTCATGAGATTGGGCTTAGCGCAAGAGATCTTGATTCCTGATGGTGAGGTCTTCTTGAATCGAGATTCGGGTCGACTTTAGTTTTGACCTGGCTTTCATAATAGCCATTTTGTGTCATTTCTTTTCAAGAGTCTCACTATCATTGGTCGTGGATTAGGGGATTTTACAGCCTGTGCCATAGTACGCTTCTTTCCAAGTCTGTGAGCAACCTCGATATCGATACCGCGTAGATCCAGAGAGGTTTCGAGGATTTTGGATACTTCGGATACACAGTTTTCACCTTCCTTTTCAGGAATGCCAAACATTTTAACATTGTTTTTCCTGGTGTATTGCGCGACGTCGTTTATTTCAGACTCCAAAAGATGTGCGTAATGGTAAATGTTTTCAAATTCCTCGTGTATAAAGTTAGAGTTGACATTGCTGGAGGAATGAATATGATTTTGCAGCTCGGCGATCAGGGTTTCTTTTTCTTTGTTTTCAAGTTCCAAACTGCTCAACCGTTTCGTTTTATCTCTGTTTTCATTTTCAAGGATAACCATCCGGGCCTCAAGATTGTCAAACTTTGAATGAAAAGATTCAAGTAATGCTGTCTTAATACCATCCATTGCAGTCTCTACTGCCACAGATACAGCTTTCTCAATGATGACTTTGAGATCCGTAGACAATATCTTTGATTTTTTACCTTCAGGGCCTTCCAATGTAAACGATCCACTAAGATCACAAATGGCTCGTTTTATACCACCTGTACCTAACGGGGTGGATGTAAATTGTTCTTTACTTGGAGATGTTACATTCGACTCATCCATCATCTTAGACAGCAAGGTATATAAGCTGTTTAAAAAGATGTGCACACCGGTAAGAGGTACGAGGGTAAACAAAGTCGAGCAGTGTGACACGTAAACACAGTTACCGATCGCGCGACTAGGCACGCGAATACAGGTGTTACACACGCGCAGTGTATGTGGACAAAGGACAGGTAGCCGAGCTTGTCAATGGAGATTCTATTTATAGACACACGAGTGAACAGTACATTGATTATAAATATTTTCGAATATACATCAATTTCATCTGAAGTTGGCACTTACTGCTTCGTGTAGACGATGACTGGGATGTTATCAGTTACAGATGCAAATTTTGTGGTCACATGATCCGTATGACTGTCACAAATCACTACTTTACATGACCGCTAATGAGCGCGTGTTCATGCACGCAGTGACACCACCTACCTCGATACTTATGACATGGTCGTATAACATGGCTATAGAAGGGCCAGTTATACGATAAATAGCAAATTAAATGTAATATGATTTGTAGATTTTTACTTTACCTTGTGTTTGTCATTTGCAAGCCACTGTCCATTGATGTAATTTTGTAGCTTTGGTTGGGTTTTCCAAACCTGGCTTTCATGAAGACGTGTCAAATTTTGTTGAAATTCATCTTCAGTGAAAGACTCTGCAACAGCCTGCAAAATAGCAAGGTCATTCGTTTAAACAAACTTTGTAGTCCTTCATGCCGACACATGACTGGCCCAATATCAGGACTCTGAACCTCGTAGTTATTCACAAGCTCAAAAGATTTTAGCCATATTAAACATAGCTGCAATATTGTAGCTCAAAAGACTTTTTGACAGAAAATGGTGTCGTCTTTAGAGCTACAATTGGTGCCTATTACTGCTAATGGAGCAAAGTAATGATTATACAAACCATTATAAAAATTTTGTTTGCATTTATATCGTACTTGTTTGATATCGCTTACCTACTTGGGAATAAAACTGAACTGTATAAAATATCAAATTCTCATCGATCATTATTTTTTTTATATAATACATGTGAAGGTCTTTCTGAAGGGAATTTATACGGCAAGTCCACAAGCTGTCAATTTTATGTCTTGTGAGCGGTACTGTATATATTAAGAATGGTAGTTATGTTTGTTTTAGACAAAAATAATATGTAAATGCATGTATACGCTTAAAATAATTGGAAACCTACAAAAAAGTATAGAAAATTGTGCCCGAGTGATTTTCGAAGGCAGTGCTCCACTACGACACATAGGGACCAATTCGTACCCGGCCGAAAGGTATAGTAGGCCGGGTACGTATATTCGTTCTATATTAAACCATGTGAACTTGAATGGGGGTCAAGGTCATTCCGTTCAACAATTTTGGTAGCCCTTCATCCCAGCATGCTACAGGTCAAATATCAGTACCCTAGACCTTTCTGTTGAAGAAGTCTCTTATGCAAGGTGTACGGTGCATGACGACTGACGATGTATGATGAAGATAGGTCATTCTGAAGTCACATATGTAGATTTTTGTCTCTGCAAAATTATAGTATGAGTACAATGAGGGGGAAATATCATCATGACCAGGCCCCAGGATCATGAAACAGTCTTAGACTTAAGATTTTGCTTAGCCAATCAAGAATGATGTAATCTTTCATATATTTTTACGTATCATTGCTAAAATAAAGTTTGATGTGGTATAAAATGTACTTTTGATTATTTTATTTATGATAACATGAGGAACTATAAATACATTTGGAAAATATCTGCTGTTCCGGTAATTGTACCTGCTGACGTCAGCGATGTGACCAGTGGCAAATTTAAACGCATTATTAGCGACGTTTCTTCAAAAAATAGTTGAATGTAAATATAAGCAATAAACAGTTGCTAACGGGCGACATTCAATTTATCTGTCACCCAAATTGTATTCATATTGACTATATACTACCATTTGGTAACTGTTCTTCGGAACACTTCTCGAGTTTACCCACAAGCACAACATTACATAATTTGCATAATGTAGTCACGATATGTAAAGTCGAGAAACGTTCCGAGAGAAAAATGAACATGGCGGTGACGGTTAAAGTAAGTGAGCTACACGATGTTTAAATGCAGTTTCTACAAAGTACGGGTCATGCCATCTCCAAAGGAGATTGTGGATGAACACAGTTATGGGTACTGTTTACCACCACAGGCGTAGATTTTGTGATTTTGGCTTGGTTTTTGAGGTATATCCATTAGAGCCGAGACGACATTTCGACCGGACAGGGAATTGTCTACCTAGCATATTTTTCGTAAATTTCCCAATTCATCAAGCCATAACTTCGTCAATACTTGGCCAATTTTGTTCATCAAGCACTCAATGGAAAGATAAATTATTTCCCTTTAAGGTAAGATATCCGTCAATGTTGTATAGAACCCATTTATTAAAATAATCACGGTTTTAAAAAAATAGGTCTGTTTTTCTCGACCGCCGAGTTCATACCCTTGATACTATAATATATATATGTATACTCTTGGTTAAAAATTTTCGTGCCAGGTCCCTGTGCTTAAGATTGTTTCATGATCTTGGAGCCTGATGACCTAAAAACTTACGTTTAGAAGATTGGATGTCTGCTCCTGGCTAGTAACACCATGCTTTGATGCAATCAACCACCTGTGCCAAGCTTGTTTCCGATGGAAGTCACATATGTAGATTTTCGACTCTGCAAATTTATAGTACAATGAATGGGAAATATCAGATACATTTCAGGTATACACGTATCAGGTACATGTATGATTTCAGCAATTCACTAATTCAGCTATATTGTACAGTTAAAGAATGGGTGTGAGGGATATAGCAAGTATATATATATTTGTATGGTCAATGTACATAGCCTTTATTAAAACACACATTTGGAATAAAAACAAATTCAACATCAACTGCTTTGCAGATAATTCAATTTGTTTCAAGAGCAACTCAATTCATCACCCCATGAAATCGACCAAAGCAAGATTCAATTCCTATATTTCAATTCAATACTAGCGCATTATGAAGATTGTCTGCAAAGCTCTGGCATCTCTATAGACCCTAGATGCCATAGGAAGATAGTTTAATGCTTAAATAAGATATCACTTACCAGGGAACACACTGTGAATAGCATTGGCTTCTACCTCTGAGGAGTCTATCATAAATCCTTTACAGGTCCATGCTGAGTTGTTATCTTTGATGACTTGCAAAGCTTCAGCAACAGAGCTGGAGTCCTCCCTCTCGGTGATAAAAGCTCCCACAACACAAAACCCACCATTGGTCTGCACACAAAGGAAAAACAATGGCAAAGCATACTTAGTTGTTCTGTATGTGGCATCCAGATACACCAGCTCGTTTCCATATCTAGCAAGTAAATTTCTCTGCCATTTAGACTGGTAAATAACCAGGAGAGACTCTTCCTCATTGACCATAAGGCAACCATCATCCTCTTCAGAGTCGTCATCTATGACAGGGCGCTTTACAATGGAGGATTTACGAAAAGTCCACGTGTCATCAGGGTGGTCTTCTTGCCAGACATGTATTTTCTCTGCCAAGTCCTCCTGGTCTATCAGACTGTGTAGTGTTTTACGCCTCTGACGGTACATTATCTTCCTCAGATCCTCCCTGCTTGGATAAAACCTTCGGTTGATGGCTCTGGGCATCTCCCGCTCCCTGAACAGATCTTTGACGAATATCTTCAGGTGTCGGTGCATTTCTTTTGGGCTATAAACACCCTCATTGACAAGCGTCCGGATTTTCCTGAGAACTCGTTCATCAATAGGAGACTTCAGATCAGCAGCCTGCAATACAGTGTATATCAGAGATAAAAGAAGCAATATGATGGGACAGATAAATATATTTGGTGATTTTACATTTACTGTACTATAGCATTTAGAGTAGTTTTTTAAATGACAGAACCAGAATACATGTACATAATGTAGAGTGTCTATCTGGTTTTATATGTTGTGGTTTAGTGATTGACAACAGATAGGACCAGAATACAAGGTGTTGGGTGTATATCTGGTTGTATCTGTTGTGGTTTAGTAAATGACAACAGATAGGACCAGAATACAAGGTGTTGGGTGTATATCTGGTTGTATCTGTTGTGGTTTAGTAAATGACAACAGATAGGACCAGAATACAAGGTGTAGAGTGTATATCTGGTTGTATCTGTTGTGGTTAAGTAAATGACAACAGATAAGACCAGAATACAAGGTGTTGGGTGTATATCTGGTTGTATCTGTTGTGGTTTAGTAAATGACAACAGATAAGACCAGAATACAAGGTGTGGAGTGTATATCTGGTTGTATCTGTTGTGGTTTAGTAAATGACAACAGATAGGACCAGAATACAAGGTGTAGAGTGTATATCTGGTTGTATCTGTTGTGGTTTAGTAAATGACAACAGATAGGACCAGAATACAAGGTGTAGAGTGTATATCTGGTTGTATCTGTTGTGGTTTAGTAAATGACAACAGATAGGACCAGAATACAAGGTGTAGAGTGTATATCTGGTTGTATCTGTTGTGGTTTAGTAAATGACAACAGATAGGACCAGAATACAAGGTGTAGAGTGTATATCTGGTTGTATCTGTTGTGGTTTAGTAAATGACAACAGATAGGACCAGAATACAAGGTGTAGAGTGTATATCTGGTTGTATCTGTTGTGGTTTAGTAAATGACAACAGATAGGACCAGAATACAAGGTGTTGGGTGTATATCTGGTTGTATCTGTTGTGGTTTAGTAAATGACAACAGATAGGACCAGAATACAAGGTGTAGAGTGTATATCTGGTTGTATCTGTTGTGGTTTAGTAAATGACAACAGATAGGACCAGAATACAAGGTGTAGGGTGTATATCTGGTTGTATCTGTTGTGGTTTAGTAAATGACAACAGATAGGACCAGAATACAAGGTGTAGAGTGTATATCTGGTTGTATCTGTTGTGGTTTAGTAAATGACAACAGATAGGACCAGAATACAAGGTGTAGAGTGTATATCTGGTTGTATCTGTTGTGGTTTAGTAAATGACAACAGATAGGACCAGAATACAAGGTGTAGAGTGTATATCTGGTTGTATCTGTTGTGGTTTAGTAAATGACAACAGATAGGACCAGAATACAAGGTGTTGGGTGTATATCTGGTTGTATCTGTTGTGGTTTAGTAAACGACAACAGATAGGACCAGAATACAAGGTGTAGAGAGTATATCTGGTTGTATCTGTTGTGGTTTAGTAAACGACAACAGATAGGACCAGAATACAAGGTGTAGAGAGTATATCTGGTTGTATCTGTTGTGGTTTAGTAAACGACAACAGATAGGACCAGAATACAAGGTGTAGAGTGTATATCTGGTTGTATCTGTTGTGGTTTAGTAAATGACAACAGATAGGACCAGAATACAAGGTGTAGAGTGTATATCTGGTTGTATCTGTTGTGGTTTAGTAAATGACAACAGATAGGACCAGAATACAAGGTGTAGGGTGTATATCTGGTTGTATCTGTTGTGGTTTAGTAAATGACAACAGATAGGACCAGAATACAAGGTGTAGAGTGTATATCTGGTTGTATCTGTTGTGGTTTAGTAAATGACAACAGATAGGACCAGAATACAAGGTGTTGGGTGTATATCTGGTTGTATCTGTTGTGGTTTAGTAAATGACAACAGATAGGACCAGAATACAAGGTGTAGAGAGTATATCTGGTTGTATCTGTTGTGGTTTAGTAAATGACAACAGATAAGACCAGAATACAAGGTGTAGAGAGTATATCTGGTTGTATCTGTTGTGGTTTAGTAAATGACAACAGATAAGACCAGAATACAAGGTGTAGAGTGTATATCTGGTTGTATCTGTTGTGGTTTAGTAAATGACAACAGATAGGACCAGAATACAAGGTGTAGAGTGTATATCTGGTTGTATCTGTTGTGGTTTAGTAAATGACAACAGATAGGACCAGAATACAAGGTGTAGAGTGTATATCTGGTTGTATCTGTTGTGGTTTAGTAAATGACAACAGATAGGACCAGAATACAAGGTGTAGAGTGTATATCTGGTTGTATCTGTTGTGGTTTAGTAAATGACAACAGATAGGACCAGAATACAAGGTGTAGAGTGTATATCTGGTTGTATCTGTTGTGGTTTAGTAAATGACAACAGATAGGACCAGAATACAAGGTGTAGAGTGTATATCTGGTTGTATCTGTTGTGGTTTAGTAAATGACAACAGATAGGACCAGAATACAAGGTGTAGAGAGTATATCTGGTTGTATCTGTTGTGGTTTAGTAAATGACAACAGATAGGACCAGAATACAAGGTGTTGGGTGTATATCTGGTTGTATCTGTTGTGGTTTAGTAAATGACAACAGATAGGACCAGAATACAAGGTGTAGAGTGTATATCTGGTTGTATCTGTTGTGGTTTAGTAAATGACAACAGATAGGACCAGAATACAAGGTGTAGAGTGTGTATATCTGGTTGTATCTGTTGTGGTTTAGTAAATGACAACAGATAGGACCAGAATACAAGGTGTAGAGTGTATATCTGGTTGTATCTGTTGTGGTTTAGTAAATGACAACAGATAGGACCAGAATACAAGGTGTAGAGTGTATATCTGGTTGTATCTGTTGTGGTTTAGTAAATGACAACAGATAGGACCAGAATACAAGGTGTTGGGTGTATATCTGGTTGTATCTGTTGTGGTTTAGTAAATGACAACAGATAAGACCAGAATACAAGGTGTAGAGTGTATATCTGGTTGTATCTGTTGTGGTTTAGTAAATGACAACAGATAAGACCAGAATACAAGGTGTAGAGTGTATATCTGGTTGTATCTGTTGTGGTTTAGTAAATGACAACAGATAGGACCAGAATACAAGGTGTAGAGTGTATATCTGGTTGTATCTGTTGTGGTTTAGTAAATGACAACAGATAGGACCAGAATACAAGGTGTAGAGTGTATATCTGGTTGTATCTGTTGTGGTTTAGTAAATGACAACAGATAGGACCAGAATACAAGGTGTAGGGTGTATATCTGGTTGTATCTGTTGTGGTTTAGTAAATGACAACAGATAGGACCAGAATACAAGGTGTAGAGTGTATATCTGGTTGTATCTGTTGTGGTTTAGTAAATGACAACAGATAGGACCAGAATACAAGGTGTAGAGTGTATATCTGGTTGTATCTGTTGTGGTTTAGTAAATGACAACAGATAGGACCAGAATACAAGGTGTAGAGTGTATATCTGGTTGTATCTGTTGTGGTTTAGTAAATGACAACAGATAGGACCAGAATACAAGGTGTAGAGTGTATATCTGGTTGTATCTGTTGTGGTTTAGTAAATGACAACAGATAGGACCAGAATACAAGGTGTAGAGTGTATATCTGGTTGTATCTGTTGTGGTTTAGTAAATGACAACAGATAGGACCAGAATACAAGGTGTAGAGTGTATATCTGGTTGTATCTGTTGTGGTTTAGTAAATGACAACAGATAGGACCAGAATACAAGGTGTAGAGTGTATATCTGGTTGTATCTGTTGTGGTTTAGTAAATGACAACAGATAGGACCAGAATACAAGGTGTAGAGTGTATATCTGGTTGTATCTGTTGTGGTTTAGTAAATGACAACAGATAGGACCAGAATACAAGGTGTAGAGTGTATATCTGGTTGTATCTGTTGTGTTTTAGTAAATGACAACAGATAGGACCAGAATACAAGGTGTTGGGTGTATATCTGGTTGTATCTGTTGTGGTTTAGTAAATGACAACAGATAGGACCAGAATACAAGGTGTAGAGTGTATATCTGGTTGTATCTGTTGTGGTTTAGTAAATGACAACAGAGATAGGACCAGAATACAAGGTGTAGGGTGTATATCTGGTTGTATCTGTTGTGGTTTAGTAAATGACAACAGATAGGACCAGAATACAAGGTGTAGAGTGTATATCTGGTTGTATCTGTTGTGGTTTAGTAAATGACAACAGATAAGACCAGAATACAAGGTGTAGGGTGTATATCTGGTTGTATCTGTTGTGGTTTAGTAAATGACAACAGATAAGACCAGAATACAAGGTGTAGAGTGTATATCTGGTTGTATCTGTTGTGGTTTAGTAAATGACAACAGATAGGACCAGAATACAAGGTGTAGAGTGTATATCTGGTTGTATCTGTTGTGGTTTAGTAAATGACAACAGATAAGGACCAGAATACAAGGTGTAGAGTGTATATCTGGTTGTATCTGTTGTGGTTTAGTAAATGACAACAGATAGGACCAGAATACAAGGTGTAGGGTGTATATCTGGTTGTATCTGTTGTGGTTTAGTAAATGACAACAGATAAGACCAGAATACAAGGTGTAGAGTGTATATCTGGTTGTATCTGTTGTGGTTTAGTAAATGACAACAGATAGGACCAGAATACAAGGTGTAGAGTGTATATCTGGTTGTATCTGTTGTGGTTTAGTAAATGACAACAGATAGGACCAGAATACAAGGTGTAGAGTGTATATCTGGTTGTATCTGTTGTGGTTTAGTAAATGACAACAGATAGGACCAGAATACAAGGTGTAGAGTGTATATCTGGTTGTATCTGCTGTGGTTTAGTAAATGACAACAGATAGGACCAGAATACAAGGTGTAGGGTGTATATCTGGTTGTATCTGTTGTAGTTTATTAAATGAAAACAGATAGGACCAGAATACAAGGTGTTGTAGAGTGTATATCTGGTTGTATCTGTTGTGGTTTAGTAAATGACAACAGATAGGACCAGAATACAAGGTGTAGAGTGTATATCTGGTTGTATCTGTTGTGGTTTAGTAAATGACAACAGATAGGACCAGAATACAAGGTGTAGAGTGTATATCTGGTTGTATCTGTTGTGGTTTAGTAAATGACAACAGATAGGACCAGAATACAAGGTGTAGAGTGTATATCTGGTTGTATCTGTTGTGGTTTAGTAAATGACAACAGATAGGACCAGAATACAAGGTGTAGAGTGTATATCTGGTTGTATCTGTTGTGGTTTAGTAAATGACAACAGATAGGACCAGAATACAAGGTGTAGAGTGTATATCTGGTTGTATCTGTTGTGGTTTAGTAAATGACAACAGATAGGACCAGAATACAAGGTGTAGAGTGTATATCTGGTTGTATCTGTTGTGGTTTAGTAAATGACAACAGATAGGACCAGAATACAAGGTGTTGGGTAGTGTATATCTGGTTGTATCTGTTGTGGTTTAGTAAACGACAACAGATAGGACCAGAATACAAGGTGTAGAGTGTATATCTGGTTGTATCTGTTGTGGTTTAGTAAATGACAACAGATAGGACCAGAATACAAGGTGTTGGGTGTATATCTGGTTGTATCTGTTGTGGTTTAGTAAATGACAACAGATAGGACCAGAATACAAGGTGTAGAGAGTATATCTGGTTGTATCTGTTGTGGTTTAGTAAATGACAACAGATAGGACCAGAATACAAGGTGTAGAGTGTATATCTGGTTGTATCTGTTGTGGTTTAGTAAATGACAACAGATAGGACCAGAATACAAGGTGTAGAGTGTATATCTGGTTGTATCTGTTGTGGTTTAGTAAATGACAACAGATAGGACCAGAATACAAGGTGTAGAGTGTATATCTGGTTGTATCTGTTGTGGGTTTAGTAAATGACAACAGATAGGACCAGAATACAAGGTGTAGAGTGTATATCTGGTTGTATCTGTTGTGGTTTAGTAAATGACAACAGATAGGACCAGAATACAAGGTGTAGAGTGTATATCTGGTTGTATCTGTTGTGGTTTAGTAAATGACAACAGATAGGACCAGAATACAAGGTGTAGAGTGTATATCTGGTTGTATCTGTTGTGGTTTAGTAAATGACAACAGATAGGACCAGAATACAAGGTGTAGAGTGTATATCTGGTTGTATCTGTTGTGGTTTAGTAAATGACAACAGATAGGACCAGAATACAAGGTGTAGAGTGTATATCTGGTTGTATCTGTTGTGGTTTAGTAAATGACAACAGATAGGACCAGAATACAAGGTGTAGAGTGTATATCTGGTTGTATCTGTTGTGGTTTAGTAAATGACAACAGATAGGACCAGAATACAAGGTGTAGAGTGTATATCTGGTTGTATCTGTTGTGGTTTAGTAAATGACAACAGATAGGACCAGAATACAAGGTGTAGAGTGTATATCTGGTTGTATCTGTTGTGGTTTAGTAAATGACAACAGATAGGACCAGAATACAAGGTGTAGAGTGTATACATGTATCTGGTTATATCTATTGTGGTTTAGTAAATGACAACAGATAGGACCAGAATACAAGGTGTTGGGTGTATATCTGGTTGTATCTGTTGTGGTTTAGTAAATGACAACAGATAAGGACCAGAATACAAGGTGTAGGGTGTATATCTGGTTGTATCTGTTGTGGTTTAGTAAATGACAACAGATAGGACAAGAATACAAGGTGTAGAGTGTATATCTGGTTGTATCTGTTTGTGTTTAGTAAATGACAACAGATAGGACCAGAATACAAGGTGTGTAGAGTGTATATCTGGTTGTATCTGTTGTGGTTTAGTAAATGACAACAGATAAGACCAGAATACAAGGTGTGTAGAGTGTATATCTGGTTGTATCTGTTGTGGTTTAGTAAATGACAACAGATAGGACCAGAATACAAGGTGTGTAGAGTGTATATCTGGTTTTATCTGTTGTGGTTTAGTAAATGACAACAGATAGGACCAGAATTCAAAGTGTAGAGTGTATATCTTGTTGTATCTGTTGTGGTTTAGTAAATGACAACAGATAGGACCAGAATACAAGGTGTTGGGTGTATATCTGGTTGTATCTGTTGTGGTTTAGTAAATGACAACAGATAGGACCAGAATACAAGGTGTAGAGAGTATATCTGGTTGTATCTGTTGTGGTAGTAAATGACAACAGATAGGACCAGAATACAAGGTTGTACAATGTATTGGGTGTATATCCCTCTGGTTGTATCTGTTGTGGTTTAGTATTCTTTCATGATATTTACACAAAATAAAATGTGTAGTTTATTAGATATGTACCATGAACCAACAATTTGAAAATTGGGAATGGTTGCTTATATGGTAACAAGTATCTCCTAGGTTCTAGATATCTTGTATTTTATGCATCAATGGTCCACCACTATTAAATTGGAAGCTTATCAATAATTACCAATATCATTTTTGATATCTACAATACAATTATTCTCTAAGTTTCTGAATCAAAGTTATTCAATAATCTGCATTTAAGTGTGAGATATAAGGATATAAGATCCCACACATCACGCCACCCTTATTTCTTACTACAGGACCATATCTCTTCACAGATTAATCAATCATTCATTCATCATTGGTATTCTTGTAAACATGTTGGAATGAGCACAATATTATTTCAGCAAAGATGACTGATAAGTGTTAAAATTAAAAGGTAAAAAAATAACATAATATATTACAATTGTACATAAATAATGTATTGCTATAATTATTAAGTCCCTGCACAGTGCTCTTCATCCATGTGGAACTCACAAGGTAGTTGCATTTTTATAGTGTTTACTTTTATGAGTGTTACAATATTTAAAATTCATAGGTATTAATTTTAAAGAGATAGAATAATTGCTTGTAATTGATTGTGACAGTATTTCCATAAATGTCCTTTTCCTTACCATGTATTCATCAAAGTGTATGACTTCCCTCATTACAATTGCGGCGGGACAACCTTTTTTCTTCGTACCAGTCAGTCTCTTTCTACTGGACATCAGACTATATCCGTGTTCTGTAGATTGACTGGTATCCTATATATATACATAACACAATAATATATGTGTATTTCAATAATAAATTATCAAAAATTTAATTTCAAATAAATGTACATCCAAAATAACTAAAATTAATCTACTCACATTATTCATTTTACAATTTTTTTTTTTTTGTGTGAATTTTTTTGCAATATATGTATTCACGCAATATATTAAGTTATGAACTGACTTGTAAATTATATTAAAATTAAATATTATATAGATAATACATTTTATAGTTGATTATGATATATAGAAAATACATGGTTAGTATCTTACAATACAAGATTATTTTGGTGCAAGACAAAAAAAGTCAAGATGGTGAGGCAATTTATGGCAGTTGCAGAATAAATAGTGTCTTGGAGCGGGCTTAATATAAGTTTGTGAACTTGTGCCCAATCCTTTTTGTGT
The DNA here is from genome assembly GCF_041381155.1 of Argopecten irradians. Classification (NCBI taxonomy): domain Eukaryota; kingdom Metazoa; phylum Mollusca; class Bivalvia; order Pectinida; family Pectinidae; genus Argopecten; species Argopecten irradians. The sequence goes on from NW_027187484.1 coordinate 832,753, forward strand.
ATGAATTTACAAATAAACTATGTTTAAATCAATAAATAGTGATTCCCACCTTTGATACTTTGGTCCTATGCTGGGGTCCTTGGTGACACTCCAGGAGCTTCAGCCCAACAATCATGAACGGTGCACCATTTGAGGGAATGGTGCACCTATGCCCAACCTTCCCTTCATCCTTAAAGCGGACAGAGTGTTCTCCAGCAGAACTTTGTTCTGTAAGTTAAAAAATCCTTTCAATATTTTTTTCTTAAAAGGACAATTCATAAAATCATTTCATGGAATTTGCTTCTGTCCAGTTTGCATTCATATTGGCTATGAATGTCAACTGAATACTTTCAATGCTTAAGTACATACATTGATAATGTACCTGCTTTAAATTGTATTGATATGGATTTCCAGTTTCAATTTGTCATTGAATTTTTCAAAATAATTTGTTATGTGCTACATAAGGAATGTAGAACAACACATTTATGGCACATTCTACTTTCGTGGTTAGTCCCTTTAAATTTAAATAATTCTTAATAAGAACTTATAGGCCACAGTGATCATGATCATGAGCACTCGCAAATTACAACTACTTTACTATGTGTACTGCACGACAGGTACATGAATTTGTGTATAGGCCTATGGCGCATCATTTCAACAATTGATAAAACTTTTAAGTAATTTTGTTGATAGTTATGTACCGATGATCATAATTTTCTGCAATCGTGGATACTAAGTGGGAAGTATATCTAGTATTTATTGTTTGTCTGATTCTGAAGAATATATATGATCCGTGAAACGTAGAAATGGTAAATAGGCTAGCATTAACACACCTAACTTCAGGCATCTGCATTCTGGTTTGTAGTACTAGTAGAGATGCTGACCCTACCTTTTGTCGTGAAGGAACAGCTATTCGTAATTTTGGAAAAAAATGTTAACATCTCATGAAGCACAGCTTTTCCACATGTGACATAAACAAAACAACACTAGTCCTATATAGGTCCTATATCACAAAGATAAGGAATATTGTAAGAATGGAGTTTCCAATCTCTACTGTGATATATGTTTAGTAAAACTATAGTATATATCACATGTATTCCAAACATAATTGTTGATATTTATCGCATTACTCTTTACTCACCAAGACTAAAGTGTCCAAAATTCTTGGTACACCTTGTAACGGTGTACGTTGTTGAGGTATGATAAGAGAATTCCCTCACAACATCATTAATATCCTCAATGTCGGAAACGAAGCCTCTGTAGGGGTTGGTCTCGTCAACATCGTCAAAATATGACAACCAAGGATGGTCGTCAGCCATTACGACATCTCCGTAGCCGAAAGTGAAAGTTAAAAAAATAGCGGGAACTCGGATTCACATTGCGCATGCTTATTATCTCGGCTTCCGGTTTCTGGTGCTATCTGTTGTCATTTTCTCCATGGCGGTGATCGATGTTATTCACAACCGGAAGCGGGTACTGTAGTTTTTTGATTGGCCCACCAATGATATACAGTCTCTCAAATACTCATTTAAATACTTTTACAAATATGGTCATCCGTGGTTTGGGACCATCGTCCCTCTGTACACCCCCCTGTGTAAGATAGAGATATCTTTTCCCTAGCAACCACGGGATATCCCTGTGAAGTATGGGAGAAATGCAATATCCCCACAAAATTATGATGCATGATATAATGTATGTCCCCACTAACAGGAGATATGCAATGTCCCCACAAAATTATGGTGCATGATATAATGTATGTCCCCACTAACAGGAGATATGCAATGTCCCCACAAAAATTATGATGCATGATATAATGTATGTCCCCACTAACAGGAGATATGCAATGTCCCCACAAAATTATGATGCATGATATAATGTATGTCCCCACTAACAGGAGATATTCAATGTCCCCACAAAATTATGGTGCATGATATAATGTATGTCCCCACTAACAGGAGATATGCAATGTCCCCACAAAATTATGGTGCATGATATAATGTATGTCCCCACTAACAGGAGATATGCAATGTCCCCACAAAATTATGATGCATGATATAATGTATGTCCCCACTAACAGGAGATATTCAATGTCCCCACAAAATTATGATGCATGAGAAATAATATATGCCCCCAAAGATGAGATATTTAAAGTACTAGTGGGCGACACCTGAAGGAATGTCGCAGATGAAATGAAGAGAATTGCGAACGGGATTTAACTCTAGCTTAGAGAGCGATTTCACTAGCTCAGAAAATAATATCCCACATTTTAAAGCCATTTTACGATTTAAGTCTATTTGACCCTTGTGACTGTGACCTTGAATGGAAGTCAAGGTCATTCATTTGATCAAACTTGGTATTCGTCATCTCAAACTACAAGCGTAATACCATGCCTACAGATCTAGACCTGTCAGATATTGATAGAGGTGTCATTTAAAGATTTTAGCCCATTTGACACTGACCTTTAATGAAGGTAATTAGGGCATTTATTTAAACAAATTTGGTAGCCTTCCATTTCAGCATGTTGCACGCCCAACATCAGTTCTGTTGACAATAACTCATTGCAGTTAGAATAAAACTTCAAAACTAGTAGTAATTCTTTTACGACTTAGCCTAATCTTCGGAATTAGTCCGTTTCTTTTACGACTGTCATCTGATCATGATATTTCATAAAAATTAGTCATTTAATAGCCAACTGATGTCTAGATGAAATAGGAAAATAGATCCAATAGGTCTACATACAAAGTTTCATTAAGATTGGTGCATATTAACTCACGTTATCGTGTTCACAAAGTTCAATAATTATTATCGCAAAGGGCAATAACTCCGTAATTAAGTTAGAGTCGAATCAAGCGGATTTTCAAACTCGTCCGAGATCATTCCAATATTAGTCTACATACAAAGTTTCATTAAGCTCGGTTTATATTTACTCATGTTATCGCGTTCACAAGGTCCAATTACAATTATTAGTGCAAAGGGCAATAACTCCGTAAATAACAAGTGAATCACGCTGACTTTCAAACTCGTTCGAGATCTTTCCAATGCTAGTCTACATACAAAGTTTCATTAAGATCGGTTAATATTTACTCAAGTTATCGCGTTCACAAGGTCCAATAATAATTACTAGTGTAAAGGGCGATAACTCCGTAAATTACAGTCAAATCACGCTGATTTTCGAAACTCTTCTCAGATCTTTCCAATGTTAGTCTACATACAAAGTTTCATTAAGCTCCATTCATATTTACTCAAGTTACCGCGTTAACAATGTCCAATAATAATTATTAGAACAAAGGGTAATAACTCCGTAAATTACAATCGAATCACGCTGCTGTTGAACTTGTCCGAGATCTTTCCAATGTTAGACTATTATTAGTGCAAAGGGCAATAACTCCGTAAATAACAAGTGAATCACGCTGACTTTCGAACTCGTTCGAGATCTTTCCAATGTTAGACTACATACAATGTTTCATTAAGATCAGTTTATATTTACTCAAGTTATCGCGTTCACAAGGTCCAATAATAATTATTAGTGCAAAGGGCAATTACTCCGTAAATTACAGTCGCACGACGGACGACGCACGACGACAGACAAAAGACTATCACAATAGGTCACCATAACCTACAGGTGACCTAATAAAAATGTATAGTAATTAAGCTTCTCCATTGAAATAAAGCAAAACAAGAGGCCCAGAGGGCCTGTATCGCTCACCTGGTTTTGTTTTTTGTTTTTTGCAATTATCACAAAGACTCTTACAATTAGAAAAATTAGTAAAATTGACTCCAAAATTTGTTTAATTTTGAAACACAACCAAATAATGATGCTATAGATTCCATACAAATATGCTATCCAATACAAAGGTTCAGAGAGGAAGTAATTTATATGAAAATAGTAGCCTAATTGACCTTTTTGGCCCTAGGGAGTCAGCCCTATACTTTGTACAATTTTAAATCCCCATCCTATAAGGATGCTACTATTGCATTATGAGTGCTCTTCCATGCTGAGTTGCAGAGAAGAAGTCGTTTATATGATAACAGCAAAAATTGCTCCCTTTCGACCCTGCCCCTCAGCCCCCGAGGGGGGTAAGTCCTATCATTTGCACAATTTTGAATCCTCACCCTATAAGGATGTTACCATTGCATTATGAGCGTAATGCCATGTTTAGTTGCAGAGAAAAAGTTGTTTATATGGAAATAGCCAAATTGACCCCTTTTGACCCCACCCCTCAGGCCCCCGGGGGATCAGCCCCATCATTTGCACAATTTTGAATCCCCACCTTATAAGGATGCTACCATTACATTATGAGCGTAATCCCATGTTTAGTTGCAGAGAAGAAGTCGTTCATACGGAAATAGTCATATTGACCACTTTTGACCCCACCCCTCAGGCCCCCGGGGGGTCAGCCCTATCATTTGCACAATTTTGAATCCTCACCCTATAAGGATGCTACTATTGCATTATGGGTGCTATATTTATATATCCCATGCTTAGTTGCAAAGAAGAAGTCATTTATATGGAAATAGCCAAATTGACCCCTTTTGACCTCGCCCCTCAGGCCCCTAGGGGGTCAGCCCCATCATTTGTACAATTTTGAATCCCCACCCTATAAAGATGCTACCATTGCATAATGGATGCTATTCCATGCTTAGTTTCAGAGAAGAAGTCGTTTATATGGAAATAGCCAAATGGACCCCTTTTGACCCCGCCCCTCAGGCCCCCGGGGGGTCAGCCCCATCATTTGTACAATTTTGAATCCCCACCCTATAAAGATGCTACCATTGCATTATGGATGCTATTCCATGCTTAGTTTCAGAGAAGAAGTCGTTTATATGGAAATAGCCAAATTGGCCCCTTTTGACTCGCCCCTCAGGCCCCCGGGGGGTCAGCCCTATCATCTGTACAATTTTGAATCCCCACCCTATAAAGATGCTACCATTGCATTATGGATGCTATTCATGCTTAGTTTCAGAGAAGAAGTCGTTTATATGGAAATAGCCAAATTGACCCCTTTTGACTCGCCCCTCAGGCCCCCAGGGGGTCAGCCCCATCATCTGTACAATTTTGAATCCCCACCCTATAAAGATGCTACCATTGCATTATGGATGCTATTCCATGCTTAGTTTCAGAGAAGAAGTCGTTTATATGGAAATAGCCAAATTGACCCCTTTTGACCCCGCCACTCAGGCCCCCAGGGAGTCAGCCCCATCATTTGTACAATTTTGAATCCCCACCCTATAAGGATGCTAGCCATTGCATTTTGGGTGCTATCCCATGCTTCGTTTCAGAGAAGAAGTCGTTTAAATGGAAATAGCCAAATTGACCCCTTTTGGCCCCGCCCCTTAGGCCCCTGGGGGGTCAGCCCTATCATTTGTACAATTTTCAGTTAGTAGCCCATAAGGATGCTCCCAGTTAAATTTTGTTGAAATCCGACCAGCGGTTATGGAGAAGAAGTCGATTGTTGACGGACGGACGGACGGACGACGGACGACGGACGACAGACGACGGACGACGGACGCTACGGTATGGCTTAAGCTCACCTTGGTCCTTCGGACCAGGTGAGCTAAAAACAATGATTACATAGTATTTAACCATGACATATGACTTTAATTCATAATCACTTAAAAGTGACAATTCTGAATATGCATTAAATGTTAATTTATATTGGAATAAACCAGTTCTTCTGAAAGGTGAAGTTGTAATTGGTATCACTGTGATCTGCCTACAGGCATGTATGATGCTTTATTTCCCTCGAGGGAAACACAATGTCTTATTTCTCAGCCATGTGATATATTTCAACTAATCACACACTGTTATATATTTAGCATTATACTTGGAGACACTCTATAGCTCAAAAATGACTAAAATAGAAAATTACCTCCCTTTATTCAGTCCCGCTGTGGTTTCTGTAATAATAAATATGGAAGTCAGCTTACCAGGTAATACTTCAATTATAAATAATAATTAAAGGTACAATTCAGCCTAAGAGTACATTAAAATTTGCACATATACCAGAAACAAACCAGTTCTAATATAAAGATATTACCTGGGTAGATTAGTTGGTTTTACTGTGATATGCCAGAAAAGCCCACTGTAGTGAAATGTATGTGAAATGTTCAAACTCGCTTACTGTCCGCCATTACACATATAGTGGTCAGATGTCTTGTATGCCGAACACTGGCCCTTGCCAGTGCAGTAAAGAATTTTTTGTCCAGAACTACCCAAATTGCTCGATTTTCAGTAGTGTATTTACTTTATTAGATGCATGTTCTTGTCGAAAAATAATTTCATCAACTACACAGTGGTTATGTATTGCATTTGTTTAACGTGCGTGACTTTGGCTCGGGTATGGGTACAGTGTACATGTTGTACCTGCATGCTTAACAATGTCGTGGAATTTGTCGATATTTCTTGTTATATGTTTAATAAGGAATGTAGAACAACACATTTATGTCATAGTGGTTATGTAACAGAATTAGCCTCACTGAATTGTCCATTTCAGAATTTGGTAATTGAAAGCACACCCTTTCAGTTTTCAGTAGTAATGGAGAAATTCATTGTTTTTAATTTCATAATTGAATTAATCTACTTATACCATCTTTTCCTATTACGGCCAACTTTAGATTGCTTTTACAGTACTGATCCATGAAGAATGTTTATTTTCGCAGTGTTACAGCACTGTAAGTATAGGGCCAAAGTGGCCGACATATTACCACAAGCCCTCCACCTCTGGGATGCGAGTTCAAATCCCATGTGGGGCAGTTGCAAGGTACTGACCACTGGTTGGTGGCTTTCCTCAGAGTACTCCAGCTTTCCTCCACCAACAAACCTGGCATGTCCTTACATGACCCTGGCTGTTAATATGACGTTGAACTAATAAAACCAAAACCATAAATACATGTACTCAATGACATCACCAATATCAGCACAAATCCTACTGACACTGTTGTTCTGCAGTAGATAAAATGATTCTCAATCTAATAATAATCACATGATATGAAAAATTTGGAAATGTCACGTATATAACATCACAAATTTTGGAATTAATGGAATTAAACAAATTACTGGAAACATGTATTTTTATGAATAATTATGTAAAAGTTTCCGCTAACCCCATTTTATCAAATCGAGACTGTTTTTCCTCAAAAAAAAAAAAAAAATAAATTGGTTACAGTCGACAATATCATCCTGGCCGAACACTCGATCTCTTACAAATACATACATTTTAGGAAACAAGAAAATTTAAATACCGGTAGTGTTTTTACAAGAATATCAAAATAACTCTATAGTTTCCATGGATATGAACTGTATGACACTCAATAAGTTATTATATATTGAGTTAGTTTTTCAAACAAAAACAATAATTTTAGCTGAATCATTTAACATTAACCTTGATTAAATACCATGAAAATGTGAAAATAAGCCAATTACCTCCCCATACCCATCCCTGGTTTAAAATCTTGGTTTGGACCAACCTGAACAACATCGGGCATTACACATACAACCTGAACGACATCGGGCATTACACATAATACATGTGATTTATCTCCCATCGGTTGCTCCGGTTGGGTTCGGACAAGATTTGGTTAATTTATAGAATATCAAAGGCACATGTCAGACTTAGAAATCTAAATATATTCATTCAACTGTTAAACATACCTGTACAATTGTATAATGTAACTATTTGTTACAGAACATATGCAATTGCATTATGATATTCAGATAGTATTTCTCCATTTCCTGTGCTTATTCATGCAAATTAATACATGTATCATTAAAATCTGCCAAAATTATCATGACTTTTGACCTAAAATTGCAGAAAATTGTACACAATACATTTCAAAGAATCCTTCAAAAATATTCAGTCTGTGAAGGAATATGTATCTGTTTGTATTTTCTATGGATTTTGTCAGCATGGGGAGATAACTCCATATTGCAGGAAATTTTGAGCACCAGCCATCCCATAAACTTACAAACCTGGTGTTATGTGTTTTGTTATATAAGTAAAGTTGTTATGCATTAAATACATACTGTTTCCTTAAATTAGATAAAAAAAACACAATGAACAGAAAAAGATGGATGTAGTGAGCATCGGGTAATGGGTATGTCCAGACCATTGGTCTTTTAATGAAGCAACCCGGCCCCCCTCCACCACCACCACCCTCGGATAAAAAATATGAATGCGGTTTTATTATAATTTAAAAGTCATACATCTAAGATTAGTATTACATGAATATTATTATGTTATCATACCATTTAGTGAGGTGCTATAAACATGGTATAACAAAATGCAAGAGAAGAGACATGTTGATTTCAATTCTGAAAAATACAGCCCCCCCCCCCCACCTAACACACACTATTCATGATAGGGTAAACATTTATGTATATTGTATGTACATATACATGTGTGCCAGTATACATATGTACATGATGCATGTGTACACATGGACTTGCTCATTCCCTAATCCCATTTTATAAAAAATAAACTGTTTCCTTAGATAATATCTCTTAATTATTTAGCATTATGCTGCTAAGTAATTTTGAAAATTTACAAAACAGCAAATTACCTCCCTTTACCAAATCCTGCAAGTGAAAACTTTTCAATGACATGTAGTTCAATAATTAATGGTATGAAGCTATAGTACAGCTAAATAAAGAATAACTAAGCAGTGAATTTGTGCATGCCCTTTCAAAGCCAGTTTTCAACATTTTAAATGGCAAATCATGATCAATTTTTGAAAATAAGGTTTTGACTTATATTTGAACAATGCAGTGTCATTTAGGGATGTGTCAGACATAATAATGGAGAAAGCCTAAATGAAAAAGGTGTAAAAAAACATATCTATGTAATAAACACTCTCAAAGAAAATAAAATTTCCTTCGGTAGATAATTGTGTTTATTGATCATAAATAAATTGACTGTGTTTAGTGTTGGTTTTTTTTTCATGTGTTTGAGGGGGGGGGGGGGGGGGGTCTGTGTCTGTATACATCACTTTTAGCTCGAAAACTTAGTAACTGTTTGCCATGTATTAAAATTCAAACATATAATATAGATATCGTTTCCAGTTATTAATTAGGTACAGTTTGAAGTTTGTATCCCACATTTCTTCAGCTTTTTTGTAAAGGCCTTTTACAATGCTCCTCAGTCCAAAAGAGAATCAAGGAACAGAATCTTTAATATTACCATTAGTAACCACACATAATCCACGGAATAAAAACATAACCGGAACAGTACGCCAACTAAACAATGTACTCCAAGCAGATGTACATATGCAGAGAGTGCTGAAAAACACAACCTTCATCAATAGTAAACGCCAACCCAAAAATCTGAAGAGAGTACTATGTAAATCTAACTTCCAAACTGAAGAAAATTTCACCGTAAGAAAATGTATGGACCCACGATGTGGAACCTGCGACTACATTACAGAAGGTCAATCTTTCAAATTCCACTCCAGAACATTCGTAGTGAATGCAAATATATGTGTTGTGATTCGAAAGACCTTATTTATGTAATAACATGCCCCGGATGTAAGGAATTTTACATTGGAGAGACCAGTAATACACTGAGGGCCCGTGTCGGAGTACAGGAAAATAAATTTAAGTGAACATTTGGACATTTGCGGAAAGAAAAGGTTTACTATATTTCCATTCTATAAAATGTTAAATAATAATGCCATCCAAAGAAAAGAACAAGAAAAGCAATTTATTAGAACTCTGAAACCGAAACTGAATCGTTTGTTGTAATTGTATAAATCAATTGTTATATGTATAATTACCTCCCTTAATATGACGTCACAATACACAATGACTATACTGTCATGACGTCATCTTATGTTGTTAAGCATCTGAAGAACATGATGAAAGCGCTAATGCTAAACTAACAACGTGTTTCTTTTTTTTTTTATTTCTATATATATATATATATGTAGATGTAAATGTAGATCTACAATAATATCTTAATCTTTGTTGAGGTTTTATTCAAAGTTTACAAAATGTCATTATTTATTGTACTCCCCAGTACTGTACATGTATGTTTTCCATTTTAAAAATTACGATGCATACCGGTACATTTTGTATGTGCCAGGTTTAGATTGCGGAGAAAAGCAGGAGTACCAGGGGAAAAACCACCAAAAAAAAGTTAGTACCTAGTAACTGCCCCCACATGGGATTCAAACTCACTATCCGACTCAGAGATATATACTTTTTTCACATTTACTTTTTTTAATACATCATTACATATAATCCTTGTACACATCTGTATAGACAGTGGCGTCGCAAACAGGAAATTAATGAGTATGCGCCGAAGGCGAGTATTTCTGAATATTTTGAAGGTTCGGGGGTTCCCCCCAGGAAAAATATATATAGAATGGCCGAGATGAGTTTTACAATGTATTTTAATGATTTTGTGAGCGCTGATGGCACAATATTTTGGTGTTTGGGGGTCTCCCTGGAAAAAAATATTACGATTTAGAATGGCTGAGATGAGTTTTATGATATATTTTGATGATTTTAAAGCGTTCTAACATGGAAATTTTTCTATTTAAAGTTACCTGCATCTAGAAATGATAATTGTGAATGTCGTCATATCATTATGCAACCCTGCTCGATCTGAACATACTGGCTTCACACCATCGGTTATTGTTGTGTAACTCAAAATAATAATGAATTAATTGTCTTGTCTTACATAGATAATTTATCTCTGCTAAGACGTATAAACAAATTAATCTTTTAAAAGACATTTTTTTTAAATAGTAGAATTTCTTGATGGACATTTTGAGTTTAGTTCATGTGTATTGAATTTTTATCATTAAAGGTTTGAAGATTACATGCTTGAACATTTTAGGCCTAAGCCCTGGGTAAAAATTTGGATTACTCTCAATTTTGTTTATATGTAAGAATGGCGAAATCAGGCATGGATTCAACGTGTCAATCGAGATAATCATAAAACCTCACACAGACGTCATTAATATCTGCGACTTACAAAACATATAACATGGCTGAACAGGTCGACGATCAGTGTGATATTTACATGAATGCAAATTTACATAACGCTGGTCAAGCTGATCATGATGATTCCTGCCGGCATCCTAATTACTGCGCAGTAGTTGACTATACACAACACAGCAAAATTGTGAAATTAATCTTCATTATTTACATTATTGACCCCCCTCCCCCCACCAGTCTGTACAATAACTTTAGCAATTATTATGTGTCATGTAAAACTGCAGTGCATACAAATGCTTCTGATAATGTTGATCATATCCATTGTCAAACTAACTGGTACATTTTTTCCAGATTTGTCTGGCATGTTTTCTTTAGTTGTAAAATATTCAGTTTACTGTTTAGTGCTATCCCTTGCCACTGTCACATTTTGTCACTTTTCCTTCTGATCTAATCATGGTTTAGGCCTAAACACCAATTATTAACCTCATGCTTGGTGCTATTTTCAGACAGCAGATCAGACGTAAACTGCTAAAGACCAAACAGGTGTCATCGTATCATGATAGCATCCATGTGCACAGGTTTCGGCACCAAGTAGTTTCGGTACTTCAAAATAAAGTCGGTACCTTCTGAAAGTCGTTTCGGCATTTGCACTTTAGGGTACCGAAACGACTTCAGCAAGTACCGAAACGACATGTAAGGTTACATTGTACACAGTGCTGCAACGACCTGCATTAATTTATGGTTTAACTACTAGCAATTTAATCATAATTATCAAACAATACAGATATATTACGAGATACATATATTCAAACGGCATCTGACTCAAAGGCAGCATAATTGTCAGTTTATGTGCTGTTAAGCCATGATTTAGAACGCATGCATGGTTCTGATGTGCAGGCACTCGCGATGATGATAATGAAAAGCCAGACTAGATTTTAAGTATGTTTTTTAGGCCTACACAAACAATAAAACAAATAACGGATAATATGAATATCCATCGATAATGATATTGGTGTCTATAACAAGTAATACGCATCTACTTACCTGATAATGCCGGTTTTAACTTGAACACCAAGGCGGCTTCAACGTTTTTACTCAACCGGATACAAACAATACACATTCCTCATAGGGGGCGCACTAGTGAGCGGTATGATTTTGTGTGATCGAGACACTGCAGACAGATCAATTTCACTGTTGCACATTTTGGACGCATTTTGTAACAAATATGTGATGATCAGTGCATAAATTATTTACGCATTTTATGATTTTTAGTAAGTTCTACAGAAAATTTCATAAATATCACTCATTTTTAAATGGTACATTTGCCGGTCCAATCGTTCAGAATAGCTCCGAAGGAAGGCGTCTGGGACCCCGAAATATCTCGTCTGTTGTGGAAATTTAACGAGAACCTGCGAAACACCACCATTATTCAAGGCTGTATTGTGGTCGTTGTATGTAACATTTCCAAAAATCAGAAATACCGTTTTGTTCATAATTACAAGTACTGTTTATATGTAGAGTCTCAGATTGTTAAGTTTATCAATTCACTAGGACGAATTAAACAGAAACCAGTGGTCAAAATGGCGATATTTGCCTGTTTGACCTAAAAAATATCACCTTTAATGAATTTTCGTAGCTGACACGATTAATTCAGTCGATAGATCACGCTGAGATTAACTTACGTTCATAATTTCAGCAAAATATATCGGTTAGTTTCCTTATTACCCAAATCGCGAAAATAAGCGGGTTGATAGGTTTATTTAGCCGTGTTAACATTTCGTTCTAGAACGAAAACTCTGTTGTAACAGAGTTGTCTGTCTATCTCTTCATTTCATACCCACAGAATTGTAGTGTATTTGATATTTTGTATGTCCCCACTAACATGAGATTTTCTATGTCCCCACAAAATTGTTTTATATTAGAGAGACTATCGTGTATGTCCGCATTCCCACGAGGTATTATTATGTCTGTTTTTATGCTCGTTAATATGCAGTCAGCTTATGTTCTGTTGAAATATTTTGGCATTTTCCGGATTTGACCTAGATTTACATGGCAGGTGTCACCAACAAAACAGAAGACACTTACTCTTCTGGAACACCTGGTTTTGCTCTACAAGTTACCAATTGTGTCCATACAAATTCACATTCTGAAAACCTTGTGCGTTATCCTCACAAGAATCTTTATACAGATTTTATTGCACACATGTTTTAGTGCTGAGGGTAAGGACAGAGAGAAAGAAATACCAAGGGACACCAAAATATTTCCTTTCATCAGGACAGTTAGAGAAAATAATACAAACATAAACACACTGGATTTTTACTTATTTTTTATTGAAGGTTTCAACGATCAGGCACTGTTTTAAAACATGTGAATAACTCTTGATTTAACTGACTTGAGTTTCTTAAAATACAATCACTTCTTTGGATAAAAGACTACAAGAAACAGTATTATTTGCCTCCATTGTCTTCATTGGGTAGAACTACCTGAAAGACAATATTTTGGAGTTGGGACAGCAAAAGTAAACAAGAGCACTGTAAACAGACGCATAATACGCCTCTCTGACCATATCCAATGATTCTTTGTTTGTTTGGTATTTAAAGTGCCTTATAAGGATAATAACATGATCTGAACAGTACACCACTGAAGAAACTTGCACCTAGATTTTAACTGAGAAATTGCACAAGAAAAGTTAATCTCTAAAACGACCTATATGTACAAGAATAAGAATTGTTTACCCAAATAAAATACATATTATCTTTTCTTAGACCCCAAATAAAAATCCATCGCATGAAATAAGGATATCAACACATGATATGCTCTGAATTTTAACTGGACAAATGTCCAATGCGGTGAAACGCTATTTGAAAATATGAGGTTCTGTATAAAATTCAATGATGAATAATTCATTTACAAATGTTAATGTATGATTGTTTGTGGGGGTTCGACAGAATCAACACCCAACCAAATTATCTCAACTCACTGGGGTAGCATACAGAGTGAGCTACCATTTGGCATCAAAAGCTAGCTTGTTCACAACATGTGAAAAACTGCCCTACCACATACAATTGTATATTACTGTAGAGTCAACTTGAACACAATCATAAAATGTATCTTGATCAATTATACAATACTGCGCCCATGTCAGGACTCTTGAAGCACTTTGCCTGTAAATAATGCCTGATAAAGGTGAGTTGTTGTAAAGCAGTTCAGGCCCTTTACCAGTAACATGACTACAAACTCGACATTTTGATGTTTTCTCTAAACATGTTACAGAATGCTGCCAAAAAAAAAATATTTTGTGCAGTTCACAAGTCCATTATTAAGTTTCAATATATGTACCTGGGATATATTTTCATGATTCTGTCAAATTCTGAGAAAAATACCCTTAAATATTCATGAAAAATTATTGCAAAGGCTAACTTATTGACATCTATTATATAACTCTCAGAGGAAGATAACAAAAAAATGAAAAATATAATGCTATTTTATTTTGGCTAAACTCTCACTTTTTATTGACGAGAGAAACTGAAAAGAGACTGAATCACCAACAAGAGCTATTTACTGTTCAAACAATCATCTTTTTGGACTTTGACAACCTAGATTTTGACAAAAAGAAAAAGAAAATAAAAACCTCGAATGCATTTTTATTGCAGCAATAGCTCTGAAGTCTATTGCCAAATTTAACTGATATTTAAATTTGAACCTTATTGGAATCCTTAGATTAATTGATACAGATAAAGGCATAATAACAATAAGACCCAAAAATGTCCTATATGTCAATATGTATCACACCATTTTTTAAGACTTTGCTAATCAAAGGTTACCACTCTCCTACCTTGCCAATTACCAATATCCTTTCAAAATGCCTGACATTAATTTGGAGATTCAAATACCCCTACATTAAATCGTTATGAAAAATAGGATAATATAAGAATTCCAACAATCAAAAGCAACTATTATAACCAAAAAATTTAAAACACATGCATAACTTGTAGAAATAAAACGACGCACATACAAATATTCGGCAAAACTGGACACTATCTGAACTTCTAGCAATTGCAGATAGCAACATGTGTAGACAAAAGCTGACCCCATAATTAGTTAATATGAAAGGATGGACGTTGTGAATAGGGGCAATTAATCATTCAAGAATGAGTATGGAGTATTATTTAGTTGATATAGTTGTTCGCCTTAAATCAACCCTGTCATTCTCAAAATATTTTTTAAAAGAGGCCCAGGGGACTTTACGGTCACCTGTGTTCGGTTACAGAATATAAGAAAGTGTAACACTATATTGGCCCCTTGCATCCACCCGGCTCTTGAAGTTGTTTAGGACTTTTGTGTAATGTTGTGTAAAGTAATGCTCAAAACCGGAAAGCCCGTAAACAAAAAGAAACATTACTTTGATATTTTGACTAATTTTCCATGGTAACAGAAAAAACACGTAACATGGAATAGCAAAAGGCATAACTAGGGCACTTTTCTGATATATTCAGAAAGTTTCATGGAGCTGCTATGCATGGTTTTGGAATTATAGTCCGGAAACAAAAGGAAACAGTTTTTTTTCTATTTTTGACAAAGTTTCCATGGTAATAACGGAAAAAATCCCAAAACGGAAGGTCCGAAATACTAAAGTAGGGCATTTGTCTGATACATGTATATTCAGAAAGTGTCATGGGGTTGTGTTAACCGGTTTTGGAGTTATAGTCCGGAAACAAAAGGAAACAGTTATTTGGTATTTTTGACTAAGTTTCCATGGTAACGAAAAAAAATGCCCAAAATGGAAAGTCCGTATTAGCAAAAGGCACATCTACGGCACTTGTCTGATGTAAACAGAGAGTCTCAAGGAGCTGCGTTGTACGGCTTTTGAGTTATAGCTCGGACGGACGGACGGAGCCCAAAACAATATCCCCCACAAACGCGATTCGCGGGGGATAGTAAAGGTAATTTTTCTGAAAGATTCGATTATATATACATCATTTGTTCATGGAGCAATGTTAATCCTAATGCAATACATTGTACATAAGGATACAATCGGACATCTTAAAGTTTGTATGTTTGTAAGATAATTCATGTAATGTATACTCGTGAGATATCTTATGTAACATATTAATAAAGATGCTCCACCGCCGACAGAGCATAAATGATATTCATCATTTAAACAATATTTGGTGTTTAGTCGTGTATATATATATATGTCTAATTAACACAAAAAAAATATTTAAAAAAAATTGCCTTTGGTGCATGCGCAATCAGTACTTCATTCCATATAGGCTATAGTGCCACGGAATTTTTTCGGGATTAATTAATTATTTTTCATATTTTTATCTTGACGTAAAATTAGAAGCTTTAACTGTTCAATGGTGGTAAAGGTGTAAATCAAGTAACTTTTGTAACTGAAGAAAAATAGTTAATCGTCTGCTCCTGTTTTTGATAGTAAAAACATACCATTTGTCAGCGGTGGAGCATCTTTTTTTATCATTTTTTTTTATTTTATTATTATTATTTTTTTAATTTTGATGTAATTTTGACCTTGCAATGCTCCATGAAGAAATGACAACTTACCATCCATAGAAATTGTCAGATCAGCAGTGCCGAAAATGTTTTCGTCAAAATACGTTAATTATAACAACTATATCACTTGCAATATTTACTAATTTTCGGACTAACGGGCCTTCGGACTATTGGGCCTTCGGACTATTGGGCCTTCGGACTATTGGACCTTTGGACTATCTTTTTCATTTCCTGCGTATAAAGTATTTATATATATTGGATCATTGGTCCTGATATGTATTTGTTGATCTATTGTTGTCATTTTGATACCTCATTTGTCTGATTCGGTTGAAAATGTCAATGTTATGACTGTTTTTACACCTTTTAGCAAATTCGAAATGACGGCCATCTTGATGACTTCATAACCGGAAGTTCATCCCAATTTATGCAATGTTAGTATATTTATTTGTGATATAAGTGTTCAGAAAAATATTGGTTCGGAGGTTTGGGGGTGCATGTGGGACCCTCCTAGCCCATGGCTTATATATTTTACAACAGTTTGGTAGAGTGAAAATTGCATGAAATATAACTTTAAAGTCTTATTTCTTTATTGTTCCCAAAATACTACAACATGCGATGTGGAATAACGTTTAATGTTCTAAGCCTAGTGGTACAGCTGCTGTAGATTCAAAGATTTGTTTTAATATGGATGAAAACGAAAATAATGAATCGCTTCTAGTTTTTGCCTTTTCATAGATGCATTATAATGTTAGACAGAAACTTTTTAAAACCATTGTTTTCTTCCCCTTTTTAGCATTAATATCACGGGCATTAACATATATGTTGAGAATATTATTGTAGCGTGTCCATACTATTGCATAAAGGCGTCAACCTTCTTGAAACATTTAAATATTCATGAGATTTTTAAATAGTCTTCAATACATTAACTCCCGCTTCTACTTTGGGTGTAACAAGCCCCTGTGGTCTCGGCCATGTACTACATCATATAGCTATATGCACGGACTCGCGCACGCGCTCCAAACAGTTTAGTAACGCGTGCTCGTCGTGCGTTGTAATGTGTAATTTCTTCAGTAAAAATTCCAATCAAACAAAAGGAGCTACGCTGTATACATACGATAATAGATTGTTACATGTAGCTTCATTTGGTAAAAAAGTGGTGGCTGGGATCAGATGTTCATGCACACAGGTATGTGGTTTTGGAGATATTATTCTTTACATATTTATGTACACTTAGGCATATTGATCACTGGTTCGATATCCATTAATGTACAATGTTACACATACTTCATTCTGGGTTATATGGATATATATACAAATATGCTGTATGACAAGGAGTTACGATCATGGTGGCTACATAATCAGTATTAATTCTAAAATGAGCATGAAAATGATGTGGATACACGTTAGTACCAGAGTCTATGGTGTCTACATATGTGGATGGACGGGAGTACCAGAGTCTATGGTGGCTACATATGTGGATGGACGGGAGTACCAGAGTCTATGGTGGCTACATATGTGGATGGACGGGAGTACCAGAGTCTATGGTGGCTACATATGTGGATGGACGGGAGTACCAGAGTCTATGGTGGCTACATATGTGGATGGACGGGAGTACCAGAGTCTATGGTGGCTACATATGTGGATGGACGGGAGTACCAGAGTCTATGGTGGCTACATATGTGGATGGACGGGAGTACCAGAGTCTATGGTGGCTACATATGTGGATGGACGGGAGTACCAGAGTCTATGGTGGCTACATATGTGGATGGACGGGAGTACCAGAGTCTATGGTGGCTACATATGTGGATGGACGGGAGTACCAGAGTCTATGGTGGCTACATATGTGGATGGACGGGAGTACCAGAGTCTATGGTGGCTACATATGTGGATGGACGGGAGTACCAGAGTCTATGGTGGCTACATATGTGGATGGACGGGAGTACCAGAGTCTATGGTGGCTACATATGTGGATGGACGGGAGTACCAGAGTCTATGGTGGCTACATATGTGGATGGACGGGAGTACCAGAGTCTATGGTGGCTACATATGTGGATGGACGGGAGTACCAGAGTCTATGGTGGCTACATATGTGGATGGACGGGAGTACCAGAGTCTATGGTGGCTACATATGTGGATGGACGGGAGTGGACGGAGTACGAGAGTCTTTGGTGGCTACATATGTGGATGGACGGGAGTACCAGAGTCTATGGTGGCTACATATGTGGATGGACGGGAGTACCAGAGTCTATGGTGGCTACATATGTGGATGGACGGGAGTACCAGAGTCTATGGTGGCTACATATGTGGATGGACGGGAGTACCAGAGTCTATGGTGGCTACATATGTGGATGGACGGGAGTACCAGAGTCTATGGTGGCTACATATGTGGATGGACGGGAGTACCAGAGTCTATGGTGGCTACATATGTGGATGGACGGGAGTACCAGAGTCTATGGTGGCTACATATGTATGGATGGACGGGAGTACCAGAGTCTATGGTGGCTACATATGTGGATGGACGGGAGTACCAGAGTCTATGGTGGCTACATAATGTTGTATGGATTAAATTGCTCCTTACACATTAAACCTTACGTAGACACCAACGACGTATCTCACTTATAAATCCTTGGTAGACACAAATGTTTGAGTTTTTGTGTTTGCTGAATTTTTTAACTTAAATATTTACTAAAGCCGTCCTCGGTGTTTATATCTTGAAATGTTGACCAACCTTTTGCTGTCAGTTAGCGGCATGGTAACTCATATTGCAAGATTCGATCAGAAATTATATAAATCTTCCTATTGGATCAAGTGG
Source organism: Argopecten irradians (assembly GCF_041381155.1). NCBI lineage: Eukaryota > Metazoa > Mollusca > Bivalvia > Pectinida > Pectinidae > Argopecten > Argopecten irradians. The sequence continues at coordinate 851,994 of NW_027187484.1, forward strand.
AACTTTCCGTTGCAATCAGTAATCGATCATTTCTTTCAAAGAATTCCTCAAAGATGATATTTACACAACAAAATTGATCGAAGTTCTGTTTAAAAGGTTGTACAATTCGTCTTCCTTAGATATATGTCTATATACAAATACAATTTTTTAAACGACTTTATCCATTTTCATTTCACAGAATCATGCATTTTTGTAACAAAGTTATCCCTCAAATACAGGACTATCCCGCATATACGGGAATGTCCCCAACCTGTCTAATACTCTATGTTTCTCTATACCATGTACATTATAAAGAGATAGAATTAACTTTGATGTTTGGAGGCACGCGTACATTATAAAGAGATAGAATTAACTTTGATGTTTGAAGGCACGCGTAAGAGAAAAATAAATTGAATTGAATCAAATCACTATAAATTACAAGATTCATGAAACTTTATTTAGTGTCGCATACACATGTGTATGTACAATCACAGGCGTTTTGCTCTATAGACATTTAACGCCTGTGGTACAATTGTACAATGCTAACTTTACCGCTGTATAGCACTATTTCTTGAATTCTAAATTACTTGTACATTTATTTTATCAATGGCTGTATATTTTTACGATGCGTGACACTAAAATAAAATATTGATTGATTTGACTATTTCCATGGCATACAGTTGTATGCATCATTCATTGAGTAAACCTAGCCCAAGTCATATTAATTAAAACACAAGCAAAAGCATAGAAATCAGAAAGTAACTTATGTGGACTCCACGAGCCCCATGTTTAATGATAATCTAAATAATCGTTTGTTTGAGTGATCGTTATCGACCGTTTAAATATATTTAGATATAGCCTAGTGCCCTCCATCCTCGATACTTCAGGGGTTACTAGCTTTTATTTTCGCGAATACATATTAAAATGACTGTGATTGTAACCCATGGAATATCGAGGATGTGTGTCCTTAAACAATTTAATTAGTTAGATTTGGATACGTCCTACACGTAATATAAATCACAGGAATCTGAGAATTAGTTACAGATTATATAATCATGGACCCACCAGAGTGCCCTAAGACCATTTTTAGACGTTTTAGAGGTCTAGATCAAAAAACGATGAAAATTATACTCTACATGGTACTACCTCTAAAACGTCTAAAATGGTCTTAGGGCATTCTGGTGGGTCCATGATTATAAGATCTGTAACTAATTCTCAGATCCCTGTGATATAAATGTAAGTAGACTCATACGAGCGTAAAGTGGTGGGGTGATCACTGTTCAGTAGCCGATATGTGCCCTTACACTATTATGCTGGTCACGTGACAGAAAGGAATATCATTGATTTCAATTCAAATCTCTGCCCATTTCTCAGAGATACTCTTGACCATACGCACGCATTTTGCATCGATCCGAGATATGGAGTCTTTCACCGCCCTTTTCATCGCCATGGAATTGATTTTCCACTGCGTAAGCAAGGCTTTTGTTCGCGGAAAGGTATGTAGCCTAAGTTTTTATTGTCTGAACAAGAAAATCATGGGATTAGCCACAAGTTCTTACAACTGATAAAGTTTCCTCCAATAACATGACATAGTTATATTTTATAGTAAAGACGAGAGTCCTGAAACTATATTAAGACGTTCATTAGGGATACGGGGCCATTGTAGGGGTCTAAATCTAGATCCATTCTAAGTTCAAAGTTGTCTTGTTGCTCTCTGATATTTAGTTTGCACTGACATGGACTCGATAACCATGCTTACTAGTATTATCATTATCAGCGCATAATGATAGAACAACACGTGCGGCGATTCTATCGTTACGGGAATAGTCGCTGGCGTAGCAACGTCGGGTCATGATCATGACCCCACTTTTGGCGGGAACATATGAATGACTCGATTCCAATCATTTGTTCAATCGAATTCGTTGACGATGACGAGAGAGAAGAAATATGGGTATTTTATTAAGATATATGCAACTGTCGCGAGAATAAATAATATATTTATTTGCGTGAAAAACTGTAATTATGAGGGTATAATGATAATGGAACCCGTGTAAATTTTGCGTAACCCGGCTTCGCCGGGGTTACATAATTTACACGTGCTCCATTATCATTATACCCTCATAACATCAACAAAATAAAAATCTGTTCCTTAAATAAACACGCGGACAAAGATTGAAAAAAAATTGGAGTTGATAAAAATATCTTTCTGGGGTTCAAAATCGCAGAATTTCAGGTTACTCTAATCAGATTAATTGGTAGCATGTTTGGATGAAGAAGGGTTACATCAAGTTATCAAATGATTCGGAAGTCTCCAATGAAGGCTTATTGTAATAATTGCTTTTAATGCTTTAGTGCATATGCATAATGACACTTATAAGTGCATGTGTACTAAACATTGAGGACTTGTGTATTTTCTGATTTTTTAGGCTTTTTGTCGCCATAGTATCAATAGTTTCATCCCTTTAACCTAGCCCGCTAAACCTGCCTATATCATTATAGGCCTTTTAAAAAAGATTTGCCTAATATATAAATTAGGCAATTTAAAAAAAAGGCCTAATAATATACTGTAGGCAGGTTTAGCGGACTAACCTTAACCTTCATCGAAGGTCAAAACAGACGAATCATCTTTAAGTAATTTCCCTGTCATAATATAAGTACTGTTGGGTTGGCTAGTATCTCTATAGACGCCACATTTCCCGAAAACGACGTGCGGTGAAAATGGTATCAGGTCATTTCGGTCATGATCACGTTCCGGTACGTATACATTGTACGGTCGTTTCGGGACACAATGAAAAGTCGTTTCGGTACCTTTATGTAAAAATTAATACACACGGTTGATTTCCTTTAGATTTACAAACTGTTTTTCATTAAAGAGCTCCTCCTGAAATTACTACACGTTACTATGGGTAGTAAACGAATCCCATTCATAAAATAACACTTTTCTTAGATCTGACTACAATTAAGGGGGATAACTCGCACAGGATTTTTGTCTCTTCCATATATGGTAATTCAGTCGACCAGCTGATAATCTTTACACTATAAAAATAAGGACAACTTTTCAATTCCAAAATTATCGACCTTCTACTACAATAAAATCCACCTTTAATCAACTCAGATGATAATGTTAAATCACTACCGTTTTCTTCTTTTAAACGATATCTCTTTAGTGTAAATTTGACACTAGACTGTACTTGTGTTTTAATTGTAGCAACACAGCTGTAGCTAACCATTTCTTTCTTGAATGTCAGAATTATACTACTGTCCATGCTGATATGGTCCAAGTGTTTAATGACCTAAACATAGAAGTAAATTATATTTGTTACTTTATGGAAATGAAAACTTGACTTTGGAAATAAATTGTTATTTATTTGAATTTGTGCAGTCATTTACAAAGCCCAGTAGAATCTTTTAACCATAATAATTGTATATCTTGTAATTATGTAAATAATATGCTAAATTAAACTTATACAATGTATAAATGTATGCCATCACTTGTATTTAATGTTGATTGAAGAAGGCTTCACATAAGTTAAAATAACTTGTGCCTAATCCATTTTTTTACTTATCTTAAGACAATAAACTACAGTGTATATGAATGTAAGCTAACCTTTACCCTTAGTGCACTAGTAGTGCACAACATTTAAACTACAGGTAAACTAGTAGTGCACTACACCTAGATAGGTGATTAAAACACAAAAAACATACAGGTAATGGTCGGCTACCTGTGATTCTTGCCTTTGAGTTTCTGGTAGTTACATGTAGTCTAGAGTCTAGATTGTATTTGGTTAATTGCTCAGGACAAAACCAGCGAGTGTGTTGATTAATTACTTCTGTTAAGAAGCTACCTACTGTTAGCATATACTGCAGACTCTATCTGTAAAATCAATAATTATATCTAGGGAAAGTTAACAAAAACAAGTTTAATTTAAATAATAATTAAATATATAAATGAATAATTAAGTCGTATTTTCAAACTTTTCATTTTGTTGATTATCAACAAAATGAAAACTTTAATTAATAAAATAAATAAATAAATAATTAAGTCTTATTTTCAAACTTTTCATTTAGTTTATATTATGATAAAGTTTTATTATCAGTATTATTTCATAATTTAGCTTTAATACATTTATTTAGCAAATGTTTGGTACGTGCAACATTGGTTTATCAGAAAGTAATAAATACCTTAAGTAACAACTTGAGAGTGATCTCATTGCATCTGTCATTACGTACTATCAATGATACTTGAGATATCTTTAATTTAAATAAAGATATCTTTAATTGAATAAGAGATATAAATGTATTTGAATTAGAGATATTTCTATTTAAAAATCATGATGTGTCTAATTAAACACTTTAAAAATTATTAAAAAAACAGATACATTTTTTGTATCTCTAATTTCAATTAAAGATATCTCTAATTTTTGTAGCAATACAGATATTCTTATTTTAAATACAGGTATCTCTATTTGAATTCGTGATATTTCTTTTTGACACGAAATAAAAAATTGTATTTAAACATCAAATTGGAAAAACTCTTGATTTTTTCCCTTTTGTGAACTTTATGTGACGGCACCCGTCACAATTACATGTAGATCTTTTTATTGTTATTCTTTTAAATTCTTCTTATTTTTCTGGTTCTTCTTTTTTCGTCGCGACTTTTCTCAAAAACTATATGTCAGATCACTTACAAGGTTATTTCTAGTGACCTGCAGATGTGTCGACTGGTTTCATTTTTTCTGACCAGAATCCAAGATGGCCACCACAGCCTTTCATTGTTCAGATTTGAACTGCTTATAGATATTTAACCACTTGTCCAATTTGCCTGGAATCGGTTTCAATATGTAGTTTAAATCAGATTCTAAATTTTAAAGTGAAAAATACCATAATCACATAAAAAAAATATATTACTTCCTTGTTCTTGGAGTTCAGCTGGGAACCATTTTAGGTCCACTTTTATTTTTGTTGTATTTTTTCTGATATAAATGATATTGTTTTCCAACGATATAACACTATATCTATTTCTGCAAAATAAAATGTATTTATCGGTAAAACAATTTCACATCATCATTCAGGGGAGGTCACTCTTACTTGTCAAATTAGGCTCTGTGGAGATTTGAGGAACTTTTTGTGACAGCACCCGTCACCATTAGATCTTGTTGCTTTGTGTTTCAATATTAATCTTCGCATTGATCATGTGAAAATGAGTCATTATCAGAAATGTTCCAAATCCATAATAAAGAAAACTGAAAAACTCGCCTCCATAAATGGATAATTTTAATTCAGAAACTTAGAGAAAGATGGTAGATATAAAAAACAACATTGGTAATTATTGATAAGCTCCCAATTATGACAGAAACATATATTATATTTAGATCACATGTCAAGGTCAAATGTCCATAGTGTTACCATACTTAAATACCATAATATCCTGTTTTAAAATCTATTAATGTAATTAGTAACTGTTCATTTCATTTTAAACTAATTAGTCAAAGTAATAGCTCATGATAAATTATATTACTTTAATATGCATACTCCGTAATCAGTTGACAAATAATAGATCTCAGCAGTCAACATACTTGTACTTTTATAGCATACAGGTACTTATTATATAAAATGATTCTAAAACATAATTCTTTTGAGACAAAGATTTTATTTTGGTCTTTCAATAATTTGAATTTTTTTTTTCAAATTCCAAGATGGCCACCACAGCCGCCATCTTGAAAACACATTTTGAACTTCTTCTCAAGTTCTACCAGTGCAATTAAATACTATGATTTCAAAGAGTTTGAAATATATCTAATGTTACAAAAGGAGTAAAATAGCAGTATTTCTTTGTCCTTGTCTGTGGTGTTACTATGTTTGTCCATACTGTTACCAAGACTAAATATGGTGGTACTGTTGCCGATTGTAGTTGTGATTCATTATTTTGAAATGTATTTTATCTATGAAGATATATACATCAAATATTATAACAATTAAATGAAAATGTGTGTTAAATTTCTTCTTGTGTGACTCTTTTATTTCTGTGGTATTACCAAAATTTGTCAATGGTGTTACTATTTTATCACTATTTGGTATACGTAACACCAAGGACAGTATACAATATAAACACCACAGAAGTTTTCAATTTTTAAAGATTTTCATTTCTACTCTTCATCATAGTATAAACTGTAACATCTTAATTTGAACTAACTAGTAGTTCCTTTAAATACAACATATCGTTGCATGTGTATCCGAGACAAGCTAATTGTTTGGAATGACGCACGTTTATTAAGTTCCGTGCTTTATATAGGGGGTTGGCCAGTGAAGGTAACTAAGCAGAGCAAAAAGAAAAATGGCTGCCACTTCCTTGGATATGACACTGTCATAGCTGGGGAATGTCTCAGAAGCAATTTAAAAAAAAAGAATTCATTGTTTTTCTTAAATTTCAAATGCATACTTTTTAACTTGCATTGCCAGGTTTAAGTATGAATTTGGGTAATTTCTCTGGTGACAAGCCCATTTCCTGTGGTTGACCTAATTTGAATTGAAAAAAAACTTCAACATAATTGTTATTTTCAAAACAAAGTGCATTAAAAGTTTCTTGGTAAAGTCAGTTTTAAGCCTCATACATAAATCTTTTCCTATTAAAATATTTCTAAAATGACAATTATTGTCAATATATAGAAAAGACAGCAATTTGGAACTTTTCTGAGAATGACTCAAATACAGATGTCTTAAATTCAAATTGAGATAGTCCTGTATTTCAAATATTCTCTAATTCAATTAAAGATATCTATATTTTAATTTTTATTGAAAATTCTATTTTTGATTGGACAAGAATTTGAAATAGATATCTGTGATTTAAAAGAAGATATCTATTTTCAGTAGAAAAAGAGATATCTGTATTTAATCAAATTACACATCTTTATTTAAAATAGGGATATCTTTATTTAAATTACAGATATCTTATTGAATAAAGATATTTTAATTAGAGATTTCTTTAATTAAATAGAGATATTTAAATATTAATGCATATAATCATATAACTGGCCCGAAGCTTATGTCATGGCGCGGCGTCCGTCATCCGTCCGTCAACATTTCCTTTAAATCGCTACTAGTCATGCAGTTCTACATTGATTGTAACCAAATTTGGCCACAAACATCCTTGGGGAAGGGGAACAGAACTTGTAAATAAAGGTAAATCCTATAAATCGCTACTTGGCCTAGAGTTGTGCATGGATTGTAACCAAATTATGCCACAAACATCCTTGGGGGAAGTGGAACAGAACTTGTATAAATTTTGGCTCTGATCTTTGAAATGAATAATTTATCTACTCGTATCCATCCATTTTATAACACATGCACATTCTTTTGTGTCAATACAGTTAAGTTTCTTTTCCAAAACTTTAAATTTTCCTTGTTGTCGTTGCCATTTTCTCTAAGTATGTAAATCGCCTTTAATCTCGACGGATTACTGTATTTGGGTAGATAAATTATTCATTTGTTGAATAGACTAAGGTTAGTGGTGCTTCTCGGTGGTCAGTCTGAATCGGGGATGACCTGGCCCGATACCAAACAGTGTCGGCTTATTCCACGTTTTGATATAGCAGTGCGCTCTGGCCCTAAACCAGACATCTATCTGTCATAATGTCTAAGTCTGGTGTCAGGGCAAGAGTATCTCGAGCTACTGTGTATATGAATGATAGTGACATTCTACCCTCTGGATCACAAAATATAATTCATGATAATGTAAACATTTAAAATATGACCCTAAGGTAGATTATGCCCAACTTCTCTATTCACTTAGTCTTCTTTTACTGATATCAATTAATCTTATCCACATGAACATACCTGATCAATTCGTTCGACCAGATTCTTACTTAAATAATTGCAGAATATTGTGTGTTGTTTATTTGATTACTGAACTTCTGTTGCTCTTGTTCTTGTAGGCTGTGTCCTTCCGTGGCCTGAGCCTGGTGAGCCGAGCAGCAACGTCGCTTGCTGTTGCGGTAAGCCAACGTCTGTCTCTGTCGGAGGCCGTGGTAAGATGTTACATTTTAACGCTAAGTGTAGAATATGTTATTCTCTACTGTGAAAAAAGTTCTCTGTTAACAGTAATATTTTAGCTCGAAAGACTTCTAGACAGATAATGGTGTCATCTTAAAGCATACATCATGTATCATGTGGTCAGGCTGGGTACACATACATACATTAACATATATACAGTTTTCTCTGTGCAATTAGAACTCCAATTTCAGACCAATACGATTAAAATACATATCCTTATTACATGTATCACTCCATTCGATAAGGATCTGACAACATCCCATTAGGGGTCACGTTCTGGTAACCATTCAAATTGTCCAGTCAAATTGCTGCTTCCAGAATCTGGGAAGTGAATTTTCTCTATTGCTATGTAACGGAGTGATTATAAGGATCTGTATTTTAATTAGATTTATTTGACACCAATCTGATATTACTGTAAAGTAGGCAATCAGTTGGATTCATGTTTAAAACATAACAAAATTTTCATGTTTGGAGAATTTGTTTTGAGTCGTGGTTTTCTTAGAAAATGTCATAATATTTATGTACTGTAAAAATATCACCAATCGAGGTACAATAGAAATGATACCTTTTCATATACAGTGTACTGTAGGGATACATGAAGAATAGGGATATTCTAAACTCGGGATCACAAAATATCTGTATTGTTATACAATGGGATATGCAAATAAATAAAAATAATTTGTTTTGCCTTCCCTATCCTTCATGTCTACATATTCAAATAGTGATATCAGTAACCATGTGCACATAAACATATCTGATCATTGCTTAGGCCAGATTCTCACTTGAATATCTACCAAATATTGTGTATTATGCACCTTTATTTGTTTACTGAAATGCAGGTTGTGTACTTCACCGCTTCGTTTGACTGCAGAGGAGAGGATAGCCCTAGCCTTGCAGACGATGAGCCAGCTACACCACCCACTCCAGCCCCTGTGTCCGTCCGTAGGTCTGGCCGTGTGAGGAGGGCACCAGCCTGGCACAAGGATTACGTAATGTGATGTACTGTAATATCCTTGTTAAGTCCATGGACTGATGTTGCTTGAGGATGTGGTAACCCCTCAATAATCGTCCCAACCCCAATCCCTCGCCCAAAAATGTACACTCTTTGACACATGCAGTGATACAACTATGAGGTTGTTTGAGGTAAACATTATCTGTAAGGGTTTGGAGTGATTATCCAGAAACTTGAAACTTGACATGCATACTCGTGGGAGTGTGCATAAAGGGTTTATGAGATAGGAATTCCAAGATGGCTGCCAGGGTCCACTTTCTGGTATAAATTGGTAAATGGGTTTTAAAGGGATGCCGAACAGCATGACCATATTTTCGGATAGATCGGCCGCCAATGTGATATACGGAGGCCTCTGATTGGTTGTAATTTATACATGTACGTTGCTGAAAAAAAGACAAAAAATTGGTACTTAAGGTTTTGAGGGACAATGAACACATGCAGTAATACAACTGTGGTGTTATTTAAGGTACATACATTGTGTATGCAATGGTTCCCAGTACAACTTGTGTTCAATGCTAAAATTTTGACTCAACTGAAGTGTACAGAAAGTAGTCAATAGGTTTTTTTTTTGTCCCTCTCACTAACAATACTCACATTACCCTGCCCTAGCACAAACACAGCACATATTTATCTTCAACATTCTAACAACTACTTTGTGTACACTCACAGTTGACGTGTTCAAAAACAGTGTAAAGAATTGATTCGATTAGTTTTATGTCTTATTAACAGCCAGGGTCATTTATGTACATGCCAGGGTCAAAGGTGGAAAGAAATCGCTGACCAGAGGTCAGAACCTGGCAACTACCCCAAAATTGAATGGAACCTAATTAATGGTCATCGGCCAATCTCGGCACCAGTAACATGGGAAAGATATAAATAAAAAGTTTTTCAAAATGGTGACTTTTGCGCCCATCCTTGAAATTCAAAATGTGTTTTTAAGAACACTTGGTTGGGACCATGTCAGGATTATTTCAGACATATTTTAGCTTAATTGTATTGATAGAACTTGAGAAGAAGTTCAAAGTTTGCTACTAAAATGGTGGTCATTTAAAATACAATGAATGTTTCATTTGCCCTTCCAACCCCCTGCCTCGCCCCCCCCCCCTCCCCACCCCACTTAAGGTATTGTGATATCCTTAAATAATTATCTGTCCCACCCCCCGCCCCGCCCCGCCCCCCCCCGCCCCATTTAAGGAAATGTGATATCCTTAAATAATTATCCGCCCCGCCCCGCCCTGCCCCACCCCAGTTAAGGAAATGTGATATCCTTAGATAATTACCGGCATTCCCCGCCCCACCCTGCCCCGCCCCATTTAAGGAAATTTGATATCCTTAGATAATTACCGGCATTCCCGGCCCCACCCCATTTAAGGAAATGTGATATCCTTAGATAATTCCCCGCATTCCCCGCCCCACCCTGCCCCGCCCCATTTAAGGAAATTTGATATCCTTAGATAATTACCGGCATTCCCCGCCCCACCCTGCCCCGCCCCATTTAAGGAAATGTGATATCCTTAGATAATTCCCCGCATTCCCTGCCCCACCCTGCTCCGCCCCATTTAAGGAAATGTGATATCCTTAAATAATTACCCGTCCCGCCCCGCCTCGCTCAGCCTCCCAATTCCACCACATGCCATCTAAATCCAGGACGACAGGAAGAGACGGAAGTTGTAGAATTAAATTGTATGTAAAAAAGGAGTGAAAGGAAGTATAAAAGTGCAGCATGTATTTAAATACATGATGAAAGAAAGAAAGAAAGTAAGAAAGAGAGAAAGTGAAAGAAAGAAGAAAGAAACAAGAAAGAAAATGAAAAGATAGAAAGAAAGATAGAAAGAAAGAAAGAAAGAAAAAGAGAAAGAAAGAAGAAAGAAACAAGAAAGAAAACAGAAAGAAAGAAAGAAAGAAGAAAAAGAAAGAAAGAAAGAAAGAAAGAAAGAAAGAAAGAAAGAAAAGATAGAAAGAGGAAGAAAGAAAGAGAGAAAGAGGAAAGAAAGAAAGAAAGAAAGAAAGAAAGAAAGTCTCTAATGTCAATGTGTGTTGAATGAAAGCCCCCCTGTGAGGGGACATCTGTTTATAGAAAGAAAGAGAAAGAAAGAAAGAGAGAAAGAAAGAAAGAAAGAAAGAAAGAAAGAAAGAATGAAAGAGAGAAAGAGGTAGTAAGAAAGAGAGAAAGAAGAAAGAAAGAAGAAAGAGAAAGAAAGACAGAAAGAGAGAATGTCTCTTATGTCAATGTGTGATGAATGAAAGCCCCCCTGCGAGGGGACATCTGTTTATAGAAAGAAAGAGAAAGAAAGAGAGAAAGAAAGAAGAAAGAAAGAAAGAAAGAAAGAAGAAAGAAAGAAAGAAAGAAGAAAGAAAGAAAGAGAGAAAGAGAGAAAGAAAGAAGAAAGAAAGAGAAAGAAAGACAGAAAGAGAGAAGTCTATAATGTCAATGTGTGATGAATGAAAGCCCCCCTGCGAGGGGACATCTGTTTATATTTAAAAAGGCTGACCCCAAGGCCCCAACCTTGGCAGTCTTCAAATGTTCTGGGGTATTAAAAAATTTTATGAAAAAAAAAAAAAAAAACAAAAAAAAACAAAAAAAGAAAAAAAACAAAAAAAAAACCAAAAAAAAAACAAAAACAAAAAAAAATGAAAAAAAAATGTAAATAAAATGTAAATAAAAATGTAAATAAAATGTAAATAAAAATGTAAATAAAAAAATCAGCATGTAATAATTGTTTCAAATATTTTCATATTTTCAGGATAGCGATACCATGAAGAAAGTGACAGTGACACCCGATAGCAGACGTTCCATGATAGCGACCATTAGTAATTAGCAGAGCTTAATTAAGGTATATTCCCTATAAAACTCTCATTACCAAAATTGTAAAATTAATTTCAGTTCTATTGCAAATGTGCATGTTTTGAAAACCATCATCAGTTAGTCTCTGTTCAATTTGCTTTTCATCTGTGGTCAAGCGTTTATCAGTCCTTTTGTCCATTAACAATTATTGTTAATATTAATCTCAAAAGGAAGACGAGGATTTTGATAGTTACTGCAAATTTGATAGGAACTATTACAATAAACAATGTAATCTCCGGTTTAAATCAGCATATATGTTTTCCACCATACTGATTGTTTTCACTATTTCTCCCCAATGGTAGCTACAGGATTATGACAACCACCAGGATAGACACAAATGATGGCAGACGTTCCTTGAGAGTGACCATTAATGACGAACAGAGCTCCATTCAGGTAAATTTACTATTAAAACTCAAATGAAAAGTTATATTTGAATTGTGAAATTAAACTGCAGTGATATTGCAGTGTCTAATTGTCCCCCTCCCTAACCCTCTTCAGTCCCAACCAAATCCATTCCACTCCACACTATGATGGTTGGAAGATAAGTGGTAAAATCGAATTCCTTTTACAAGAAAAAAATATTCATTTTCAAAATACATCAAATATTTAAGTTGGCATTTAGGTCTAGAACATTTGGAAAAGGAAAGATAGGTTAAAATGAAGTATTTAAGAAGAAAAATAAAACAAAAACTTCACATTTTTAATAGAACATTAACTATAAAAATAGACAACAATGCATTGACTGGTCTTATTTATTAAATCATACGTTTACAACCATACTAATGATATCACTATTTTGACCCAAATAACAGATCCAGCATCTGGGCCTTTTGATCCATCAGGATAGTGACAACCATCAGGATTTGATTGAAGAATGGTTCTATGACAATCACAATCAATTTAATTGTTTTTGTCTCTAACAGCGGCGATCGCTCCAAAAGGATAAACGTACAATACTAGAGTGTTCTGGTATAGGGCGGGATTACTTTTCTAGACGGAAAGACAGAAAATAGGTAATTTGTCCCCGTAATTATCGGCAACCTTTCCGACTTATAGTTAACGTAGACACTTTAAAGGGTAGTGCTGTGCTGTTGGGGACAACTGCATTGAATTGACTGTGCGATTGCTGTAGAACCTTTGTCCTTCAATCAGAAAATGGAACTGTCATCACCAAAAGCCCGCCTGGATTACCATTGGGGCACCTGTGACCAAAATCCACAAGTCCAGGCTTGAAAGTTGCCTTCCAGTGCCAAATGAAGTGGAAAATTCGAAGGAAGGAAAAATAACGAACAAGAATCCTTTGATACCAAAATGAGGTAGGTCAGATCTTGCTAATGAGGAGGAATGGGTTAGGAAATGTGAAAATGACATTAACGAAGGAATGTCAATGAACAAAGCACAGGTGAAAATGGAGGGAAAATAAAACTTGTTGAAATGAACATGTTTGACACAAAGGTGTGGTCCAATTATCAAATACATTATTCAGTTAAAAATAATGTGACAGAAGTCATTGCTGTTAGAATCATTATAATGAATATCTGAATTAAGAATTGAAGATCTTTAAGTTTCAGTGGGCATTCAAAGCCAATATGAATGCCGACTGGACACAGACGAATTCCAAGAAGAGCATGTTGAATTGTCTTAGATTGTCTCCCCCTTAATTGATATCAATATTCTCTGTTTTTGGTTAAAATTCATTTCTGACATGGGGAGGTAATCAAGGTATGAAGTTAATGAAAATTTTGATCAATTTTTGGTGGGGAATTCTACACAAGTTGGCACCCCCTACCTAAAAGTTTAACAAGATGATAAATCTCAAAAAAAAAAAAAAAAAAATTCACAGATAAGTGAGATGACCTTAAAAATCAAAACCAGTGTTCAGGTTGTCATCGTCCTATATATGTACCGAGATCAGCAGGTAGGTGTGACAAATAATGCGTTGTGATGTGATGGTTACATAATACACTTTTCCTTAGACTTTATCTATGTTTTTCTTGAGATGCAAACACCTTTGTTTATTTGTAAACAAAAGGGCTATGGAGGTTCCCTCCATGCAACACTAAATATTTCTATATTTTTATTAAGGTTGAATCTGTTTCTGTCTGGAATTGTCTCCCCTTGATTAATATCAATATCCTCTGTTTCTTTCTGATCAGAGAGATTACCAAATATATACTCAATATAAAACAAAAAATGATCAATACCATTTCAGTAATTAATATATGATAATTGCTAAAAATCAATTTCATTGTCAATTCACTGTTCATCTCTTTTTTTTCAGTTTGTCTCCGGCTTGATGTTTGAGGCTGATATTTGAGTTCAGAAGAATTTGGTAAACATATAAAGTTCATAATTACAGGTAGGATATATCTATCTAGTGTACTTTACTTCTGAGGTAAAAACTGAATTATCATTTTCTGCTAATTACAGTTAGATTAGGTGAACACATCCTTTCTGGTAAATTCTATATATTTTCGTCAGTCTCCTTGTTTCTAATCATCACTTGTAATGTGGTCATTTATAAGATGATTCTATTTCTTATTATGTAGAATGTTGTTATAATTACAAGCTTTATACTATTTATCTGTGGTCCAGGTTCGTCCGTCCTTTTGTCCATTAACAATAATTATAATTATTGTTCATTTTATTTCTCAAAAAGAAGACAAGGAATTTAATAGTAACTATGAATTTTGATAGAAACTTCAACAATAAACAATGTATTCACTGGTTTAAATCAACATATATGTTTTCCACCATACTGATTGTTTTCACTACTTCTCCCCAATGGCAGCTCCAGCATAGTTTGGAGACTTTTGCTGGCAATCCAAAATGGTAAGTATCTCAAAAGGATATCTCCATCAGATTAGTGACAACCATCAGGATAATGAGTCCGTGACATCATCAGGATAGCAACAACCGATGGCAAACATTCCTCGATAGGGACCATTTGTTGTATATGAATTGTAAAGTTCTATCGGGAAAATACGATCGATATAGGTTATCCTGACCAAATAAAGTATCATGTTAAATAATTTTAAATATTTTTCATTTGCCCTTCCAACATCCCTACCCCCATTCCCAATCCCAACCAGTGACATCTAAATCCAGGACGACAGAAGAGATGTTGTAAAATGTCTTTTTATAAGAAAAATATCCACAATGATTTTGAATTGTAATTGTATAACTGGAACCTGAATTAAAATTAACAAGCGTCCAGAGGCGAGCTTTTTTATGATATTGTTATGATAATGATTAAAATAATTTTATTTTTTAATTAATTTGTTTTATTTATTATACTATATTTTTTTCATCGTAATAAGCAGGATAGTGGGAACCAGCAGGATAGAGACAACCACCAGGATAGTGACAACCACCAGGATAGTGACAACCGATGGCAGACGTTCCTTGATTGTGGCCATTAGTGATGAACAGAGCTCCATTCAGGTAATAATAATAGTCTTTATTTCCTCCAAACTGAATATTACAACATCACATTATAATAATGTGTATGTAAATAAAAACATAATATGCTATATTAAAATTATGAGAAAAACATTTTGCAAAACAATTTTGTTATTAAACATGTAGTAGTAAGTACATCTGTTTTATGTTACATTCAGTCAGATTATAGAGGTATTGACAAATGAATATTCAAGTAGTTGGTGAATAAATAACTTTGTTAATAATATACAATTACAATTTAATAGATTAGTTATTGTAGACAGAGAACATGTTGTAAATATTTTTATTACACAGACCAAATTTTCGGAGGCTGCAGTATGTTAAGCGTTGTGCCATTTAGTAATTTTTTATAGTGCTATCTCACTGGAGCATCTCACTAAAGATACCAAACAAGCACACCCAACCTTTTACATTATACTGACAACGGCAAACCAGTCCTCCCACTCTCTTTACCACTTTATAGACTATGGTGTCTTGGCCAGGGGTCAAAAAAGGGCTTGTGTCAAGGGAGACTCGGAAGAAGCATTGTAGCACATTTATTCATTCAAAAGAAGAAAACCTACTTTTTCATCAAAACAGAAACCTCCATAATTTAAAAATTATGTTTAGTTTTATAATATAATCATATTAATATTGCAGAAGATAAAATTCTAAATTCTTTTCTCTGCTTTTATTTTCCAATTATACAATTACATGTAGTAATATTTTCCAAATAATGAAGAATTTTAGATTATAACAATAAAGACACGTTTGTTAATGTGATGTTTTAGTCTATAAGAGCCAGTAGGATCATTTTTAGCTCTTGCATTAACCAGTATATTTTTGAAAATCATTCTTATAATGAATAATCTTCCCCTGCAGATAGCCATTGTAGTAAACAAACTATCTGATATCATGTCTTGTTTTTTGAGTACCTGTAACTTGTTTTCCAAATTTTGTTTTATAGAATATAGAAAAGTACAGTTCTTTAATCCTTATACTAACTCTACAAGACATTGACGAAAAACCTCCCAACAGACAGGACACAAACGACTAGACTGGACCGACATGGGAGGCGCGTACGAACTGACCCTATCATTAAAACTACTAATTCACATTCTCACTTCTAAGGACTTCTTTCCTATATTCTATAGTTAATAATATAAACATAAATTTCAAAATTGTATATATTATTGTTTAGTGATTAATTTGTTAGTTTAATGAAATAAAGTAAGTTAATTGAAAACAAAAAAATAAATTGAAAATATTTGATTGGAAATAATTGTTAATTTCAAATTTTATTCTTCTACAAATACTGGTTTGAGCTATTATGACCATCTGTCTTGTAGACCAGAACAGGAAAATCATGGTAATACAATAATCATTGAATAGAAGACCAAGATGTAGCAAGAGTTATAACATTATGTCATTGATAACGATTTTCAATTAAGTAGTTATCTTCCTTTTAAATATCACCTAGATGTCAATATTTTCAATCCTAAAATTATAACAGCATTTAATCAATAAACAAAAAATCACAAACTTAGATTATGGAGGTTATAACTGTTATTTTGAAATAAGTACATTTAATTTATGAATAATTTCAAAAGATGCACCCTGTTCAGCATAATTACATGTGTCGTTTAAGAGTTTGCAGAGCTTGCATTGAGGCATCTGTCAATAATCAAGCGTCTACACAAAACAAACCCCAAGTTGTCTCCCTTATCATGAAGTTAAGACATGAGCCGGCCATCTTAAGGAATCAACTTTATTTGTTTTCAATATTCTTTAGAGCGAGACCGTACCATGGTAGTTTAATGTGCAATGAGTGATCATTTTGAGGCAGGTTCCATATTATTATACAAATTCAAAACATTCTAAGCTCAATCTGTGAAGCGCTGAATCTGTGAAAATTGTAAAAACAAAAACAAAAAAAACCATTTTCATCTTCAAAATTTAGCAGGTATAGGGGCTATATATACACAAGTTCAAATTCTACATTCTTTTCCTGTTTTCGGATTGTATAAGTTCTGCAAAAATTTAACATGCTTAGTCTTTCATAATAATATTTCAGTATAGAATGAACTTTAATGCCACCGCCACAATTCGCATCAAATAAGTATCCGATTCATACACTGTAAAAGCTCAAAATCAAGAACACTATCATATTCTTTTTATTCCATTGTCAACTTTGATATGAACTCCTTTTTCCAAAAATCTTTATTAGAAAAACAGTTAAGTCATCAGAAGAAAAAAAAAATTACCAGAGCATCCTTAAAAGCTTTAAAATATTTCAATACAATATACCTAATTATCAGATCATGGTAAGATTAGAATGTCAGTGGTCTGAAGTCTGTGAGAAATATGGCTTTTTGATTAACATTCGGACAAATGGCAAATTTCTGGATTTCTATAAATTCCAGATGTATGGTGTGATATCTAGTTTTATATATACAGTCATTATAATTTAATCATCAGAATGAAGTTGCAAGTGTTCGAGTTCAATTTCAAACAATTTTATTGACAAATATCAGAGATTTAAATATCAAAGTGATTAGACAGCATGCAGGCATTGTATATATTTGTGCAGGAACTAATGGTGTTTTCTCTGTTGTAGAATTTGGAATGATTTCTGTGTATATAAGTTGCAATGTTCTAGACTTGGTGTAGGATCCTAGAGGACCAGCATACATTGGACCTAACTTTACGGAGATGTCCTATTTTGGAGGTTACAGTGTTTATACAGTGTCTACAGATGTTTCTTAGATGTCCACTGGATGTTTATTCGTTTTAAGACTGTTTAATAAAGACTATCTTATTCATTAATATTTAATAAAAACTATCTTGTTCGGTCATGTAAAATAAGGACTATCTTATTTGGTCCTATTTTTGTTTTCGCGGCCTTCTTAAATCCAGCATTTGAAATCTTAAGCATTGAGTGCTGGTGCACCTCCTGCTAACCTGCACTGCAGGATTTTTCAGGTTGGGTGGCTCGCTTGGTTTCACTCTGATATGTACATTATACTCATCCACTAATACCATGATCCAGCAGCCTAATACAGCGTTCAAAAAAATGTCAGTCTTGTGTTCTTATTTCAATTAAAATATTTAGAAATGACATAATTTTTATTCGGATAAGGTACGAAGCAGAACATACATATCTTGTCTACACTGTCGGAGTAATTTCTTTGGCCAAAATTAATTTGAATCTTAAAAGACATTTGTTTATAAGTATCCAGTGTAATCTTGATCTTTATAAATGAATGCCGTGTGTAATCCGTGGTAACAGTTCATCTCCCTGTTTTACTCTCTGATGCAGTGAGAGTAAACTTGCACGCTAATTAGGACGACGGCGGGAAGCATAAGACGACCCGTGTTATGAAAATCAACATTTATTTTAACTTTGAAACAAAATTGCCAATTCAATTTTAAAGTAAATAGTCTGGCAAAGGAAAACTAAAGTCTGTAATATTAGTGCTAATAATATATCCAGTATAATTTATTTAGAAATAGAAAAATAAAATTTCCATCAAAATTGATCTGTACACAAAGAAATTAATTTACACTATCCTAAAGGATATAGGAATCCTAAACCGTCCTATGTCTGTGTCACAGGGACCTGGCACAGTTTTTTTTAACTAACAGTATACATATATATATATTATGTATACTGTTGGTTAAAATTTTCGTGCCAGGTCCCTGTGGCCTGTGTCGACATTTCCACACAGTCTCGCTTTTAAAGAGTTTATTTTTGTTACTGTGCTCAATTTACACAGTGCTTTTCCATAAATTCAATGGTCAACACTAAAGAGATACTGTTATTTTGATACAGTATACAAGGACTTTTGGAAGGCCAATGAGTGCATTTAGACTGGTTTTCTTTGCCCGACTATTCATTTCAGATGTGGGGTTCTTTCAAATTTTGCAGTGTTAATGAAGGTCTAGGTATATTTCTCCTTGATGTGCAATTTTTATCTATTTCGCCTTTTTTAAAAAGGAAGAAAGGACCTAAAATGATAATTTCTAACAATATTCTGGGTTTGTGTCAAGGGGACTCCTTGTATCCACCATTTGAACGTAATTTTGATTTTTTAAATATTTTTTGCTAATGAAAAAGAAATCATTTTTTATTATGCCCCGCGAAACGCATTCAAACACTTTTTGGGACCAATTACAACTTTCCAATTGCCCCCCTGCCCCTCCCCTACCCCCGGCTTCCTACGCCCCTGACTGACGCTTATATAACCAACAAACAATTTCAACCGACTGACATGATAGACATTCTTAAATCCTAACCTATCAATAAACTAGTAGAACACGACGGAATCAGCCATAATATGCTAAAACACACAGCATCTTCTATTGCATCTTCCTTGGATACTGGTATCTTCCCAAAACAGTGGAAATTAGCTTTAGTCACGTCATCCTTTAAAAAGGTAGATAAGCATAATTCTACTAACTATAGACCTATATCTCTCTTAAGTACAATAAGAAAAGTTTTTGAAAGATTAGTAGTCAAATATCTAAACAATTACTTTCTTCATACTTCACTCATATACAAATATCAGTCAGGTTTTCAACCTGGACATTCTTCATCTCACCAACTTATTGAAATACACCATTCCCGATGTGAAAATATTGAAAAAATGCACTCAACATGTTAAGTTTTCTGTGATATTTCCAAAGCATTCGATCGTGTGTGGCACAAAGGACTGAATGTTAAACTAGCAAATTATGATATAGGCAGAAAATTGCTAAATTGGTTAAAAAATTACATCAGTAATCGGAAACAGCATGTTTTTGTAGGAGAAATCTTCCGTCAAATCTACAAATTCTGGTGTCCCCCAAGGTTCTGTATTAGGTCCGTTCCTTTTTATATTGTATATTAATGATATTTCTGACAACCTCGAAAGTCTTTCTAAATTATTTGCTGATGATACTTCCTTGCTATGCTCTGGGCCATCAATTTTGGAAATAGAAACTAAAATTAACGACGACCTCATGAAAATTTAAAATTGGGCAAATAATTGGTTGGTAACCCCCAGAAGACGGAAGCTTTACTTATTTCTAATATCGAACATGATCACCTAACCGATATCAAATTCAAGAATGTAAGTGTAGATTTTGTAGATATACCATAAGCACTTAGGAGTAACTTTGGAGGCTAATTGTAAATGGAATATCCACATTAAAAAACAGGTAAGTGTTCTTCGAAAACTTAAATATACTCTTAATAAACAAACTTTAATAAAAATGTACAAGTCATATATTCGGCCACTGTTTGAATACTGATGTGAGGTTTGGGATGGGTGCTCTTTTAGTGATGCAGAAAAATTAGAAAAACTTCAGCTTGAATCTGCTAGAATAATTACTGGTCTACCGTCTTATGCTAGCAGAAATTCACTATTTGGAAAGAGGTCTAGAACCACTTACTTCCCGTCTTTCCCGTAGAAAACTATTTTACAAAATAAATAACAAAATTACACTCAACTACCTCTATTCATTGTTACCCCCACAAGTCTCAGAAAATTCTTCCTATAATCTTTGAAATGCTAACAATTTTACCTAATTTCCGTCTCCAGCTCTCAAACGTATCATATTTTCCATCCACAATCTGACTTTCTTCTAGAAATTAATATCAGAAATAATATTTCATATACTGTAATGTTTTTAAAAACTCTCTAAATAATCTTCCGAAAGTTCCTATCAATTATTTTATTGGGAATAGAAAAGAAAATATATTGCATGCCAGATTAAGAAATAGATGCAGTACCCTAAAAATGATTTTCTCCGCTGTCCTCTTACGTTTCCTATTTATAATATGAACTATTAAAAAATTGTTTCTTATATCCTTCCGATGCTGGCGACAGAAGAGAAACGTAATAAAGAAAGCACCAGAGAAAGATACCAAGGCACGGGATGTGATGAACTTTAAGTCAAGCAGCGAGACAAGAACAGAGATTAGTACAACTTCTTTTGTCAGCATTGGGAGTGATTACAAATACAAACATATCAATAAATTAATTATATACATATGTTAAAATAAACTCTCTCTCTCTCTCCCTCTCCCTCTCTCCGTGTCAGCGATATCACTGTTCAATCTGCTCTCTGCATCACACAGCTTTACACACAGGGATCTGAGAATTAGTTACAGATTATAACATCATGGACCCACCAGAGTGCCGTAAGACCATTTTTAGACGTTTTAGAGTTCTAGATAAAAAAAAAACTGATAAAAAATCAACACCTTAAGACCTTTCCATCTATAAAGCGTATTTGATTCTACCATTTTCAGAATTTAAGAGGAAGATTTTTTAAGTTTTAGCCTACTTGCCCCTTTTGACCAGGGGGTCGGCCAGGACCAATATGGATATGATATTAAAATGCTATCTCAGGCTAATAATCCTAAACAAGTTTGATGCATTTCCACTATAAATTGAGCAAAAAATGCTCAAAAAGGTGTTTTCCCTATATAAACTATAGTAAAATTGCCCCCCTCCCCAGGGAGAATCTTGAGACCCCAAGGTCATATAATTCACAATTTGTAAAGGACCTTTAGACCTTTCCATCTATGAAAAGTATTTGATTCTACCGATTTCGGAATTTCAGGAAGAGTTTTTTGAAATTTTATCCTATTTGACCCCTTTTGACCCCACCCCTAAGCCCCTGGGGGTCAGTCATGGAAAATTTGTTAATAGGATTCAATGACCATCTCATACAGATAATTCTGACAAAATTTGACTCATTTCCTATAACAAATGACCAAACAATGCTCAAAAATGTGTTTTCCATATATAAACTATAGTAAACTTAACCCCCTCCCCAGGGGAAAACCAGAGACCCCAGGGTCATATAATTCACAATTTTAGTAGAGGGCCTTGAGACCTTTCTATCCATGAAGAGTATTCGATTCTACCACATCTGTGAGTGGAGAAGAAGATTTTTGAAATTTTAGTAAATTTTACCCCTTTTGGTCCCTCCCACAGCCCCCTGGGGGTGGGGACCATGTAATTCACAATTTTGATGGCCTTATGCCTTAGAAGGTTTGTGCAAAATTTCATTGAAATTGCTTCAGCGGTTTTGGAGAAGAAGTCAAAAATGTAAATTGTTTATCGCTGCACGACGGACGACGACGGACAAAAGGCGATTAGAATAGGTCACCATGAGACTTTGTCTCAGGTGACCTAAAAATAGCTCTTTTACATTTTCACAATCTATGATTCGGTGTATATATGATTCATCCATATCTCGTATATTTTGCCGATATTTTTTTCGTGATCGTCTCGCAAAATCCCGCAAGTGTCAACATAATTTACATGTACCATCTAGTAGCCGTCCATATACCTGTAAAAGATATTTTATCAAAACCAGAATAAACTGTATCACATCAACGAGTCGACATCATATATATATATATATACACCTGGCCCTGGCTAAGACCTTGGCCATCAAAGGAATGTTTGTGCAAGACTGTTTTGCACATAAATGTAGTAACTGCACTCGGATTGCGTTGACACAGATACTGCCAACGTTTCATTGTCTTTTAATGTGTATTAAAATGGACGTATTTTTAAAATTGTAGTCATCAGAAGTAAATTTAAACTTTTATGTGTGTATTAAATTATATATGATATCTTGATGGCCATAAAATGTAGAATGTTATGTAATGTCTATATTTGTATTCAGTGTAACATTTATATATAACGAACTTTGAATGGTAAAATGATTGAATTAAATCTAATGAAAATCTCATGAAGTCAATTAGTTCTTTAAAACAAATCCATTTTATTAGGTTGATGCGTGGATAAAAAGAACGAGTACCGTAACCAAATATAAATTCATCGAAATGTGAAGCTAAAGGAATTAATTTAAACTTGTACCTAAACCTAGTTTGCTAATGTAAATCTGTTTGTTTTGTGCATGGATAGAAATAACGGCGTAACATTAAAATATACGCCCAAATTAAAAACCATTTGATAAGGACTAAATAGAATGAAAAACATATTTGCAACTGGCCAATATCAGGTCTCTTATAATAACTTATTGACAAGAAGCCATTTAATTTATTAACAAGAAGTTGTTTAAGGCTTTAAGTCTAATTGACCCCTGTGACATTGAATGAAGTTCAAGGCCATTTGTTTGAACAAAACTAGTGAGCCATTTATCCCATCATTCTACAGACCCAAATTAACCCAATATCGCATCTCTAGGCCTCATTCATTTTAATATTTTTTCTAGATAGCTCAAATGAAAAGTTTATGCACGGTAGACAGCACATGGTGGTCGGCGTATGATGACAGATGGAGCAATGATAATCCTTTGGTTCAGATGACCTTACAAATCACTAAGGCAACAGATTCTAAAAAGTAAAAACTATATTTTATTATTGAACACCAGAATGTATGTACCCACGATAACAAAATATAAGCCCAAGATAACAAATTAATATACCAGGTACATGAGAATACAGAAAATGTAACCAAAAATAAATGATAATACAGATCTAAGTAAAATAGTACTTTTTCATATTACAATTTCCATCATAATAAACAGGTCTTTAGACATTAACAATGTAATTTATAGTTAAGACGTGTAGAAAAGGCCAACAAGGTGTTTAATATTAAAACTTGCTTCCTTTTTATCACTTTCCTATACCATCTGGTGACTGACTAAGTGACTATATAACAAAGGGAGGTAACCCTCTTAGACCAGATTTTGTGTACTTTGTTTTCATATACAGTATAACTTGTCTAAACCGGATGTGAACTGGACCAGTTGATTTATTCGGTTTATACAGGTGTCCGGTTTATAGAGGATAGAACCTTATCACAATATGTTCACATGGAAATCATCAGAAGAATTTTTTTTATTACAGCACAAACATTTATTTTCACATATGTACATGGTAGAACACAGAATTCCATCCTACGTTTTCTTGGTTTCTGAGGTGTACATGTACGGTCCATTTCTCTCGGTGTGCTACATTTAAATAAACTCTCAGAAGTTATGTGTACATGTATGTTTAATACAATGTACATGTAAAAAAACCGTCAAATGAAAAGTGAGAAGTTGTCACTATCTAGCCCTTAGTATACCGGTAGAGGTAAATCTCCTTAGGCGCCCCATGCTGTGAAAACATTGTTGCCGGTTTGCCCAAGTTAATTTTTACAAAGAAAGGTATAGTAACATTTCCTAGACAGTTCCGGTTTTCAGAGTATACAGGTACCGGATTATGCAGGTTTTGGGTACTATAGTTTATTAAGAAACTTGCCGGGACCAAACCAAATTAATCGGTATAGACAAGTTTCCGGTTTATACAGGGTTCGGTTTAGACAAGTTATACTGTACGATGGTTCTGCAAACAGAATATCAATATATGATTTATCTTGACTTTGTTCACAGTTTCACATAAATGCTTATTTATAAAAATATACAAAATTATACCTCATGAATGTGCTTGGCTAAAAATATCCTATGTGTATGGATATTCCTGGATGATGTAAATCTGACCGACAGCAGGGGGACAACATGTTCACACTTATTTGATGTTTTGCAATGTTAATTCTCATAAAACAGGATTCACTTTTCAAGCTAAAAATGTTAGCAGAATTGTGTACTCCATTATGACAATACATTTCAAAATACAAAATAGCAAAGAATCAAGTATAGAATAACACTCAGATGCCGCTGACAGGTTAATATTACAAATTAATATGCATGACAATGTTTGATTATCTTAGCTACATATGACAAAGTCATAATGACATTTAAAGATACACTTTATATAGATTGGTGATAATTAGGAAAGGAAACAGAAAATGGAGGAAACAGAACAAAAAGTAAGATCAGTAAAGGATTGATGATGGATGTAAAAACCAAACAGGACAAGAGGCCCATGGGGCCTTAACAGTCACCTGATATTTCATCTTCCAAAACATCCCTCTCACAACTCTTTATACTACATACAGTTATTGGTAACATTTTGAGTGGATTGTGGACAGTATCACTAGCACAACGGTCAAACATCCCCTCACAAATCTTTAATCCCCTCACAAATCTTTATCACATACATACAGTTATTGGTAACATTTTGAGTGGATTGTGGACAGTATCACTAGCACAACGGTCAAACATCCCCTCACAAATCTTTATCACATACATACAGTTATTGGTAACATTTTGAGTGGATTGTGGACAGTATCACTAGCACAACGGTTACAATGGTCAAACATCCCCTAACAACTCTTTATAATAGGTACAATAAAATTATTGGTAATAATATACAATGTTATACATTCTGTGTAATATATCTCTCAGATCAGCTGATATGGAATGACATTAAATGAACAAAATGATGACTTACCAAAATGGCTATATTTTGAAGGATACCAGTGGCGTCGCTAGCAGCAAATTAATGTGCACGCAAAGTGGAGTCGGAGCGCCGAAGGCGCGAGAAAATCATTGTTTTGAGGGGTCCGGGAGGTTCCCCCCTGGATAAAAAATACGATTTAGAATGGCAGAGATGAGTTTTACGATGTATTTCTATGATCTTAAAGCGTTCTTAACGTAGTAATTTTGGAAAGAAAAAATAACACTGAAACGGATTAATTCATATTGCAGATTGAAAATTACCTATATTTAGAAATTCTAATTGTAAATGTCGCCGAAGGCGCGATAAATTTAGTGTTTTGGGGGGTCCCAAGTCGAACAAATTTTTTTTGAGAATTGATTGATGTGCACACAGTTGCGTTTTTGCGTCAATGGTAGCTACGCCACTGGATACTGTTATTGACACCTGTCTTAAACTTAACATAAAAGTCTACATATCACGAGAATAACAAATAATATCTGATTAACATATTTCCATAGCAACACATTTCTATAATAATATCTATAGCAGCACGTTTCCAACGTAACAAAATTACAAAGTAACAAATGCCCATACAAACACATAATGTGACATTCCTCATCCACAATACTCCAAGGTTACAACCTTACCTGGACTATTTCATCGCAAAATGGAAGGCTATGTGTGCAAATACAGATGAGTCAGATAGGTTGGTTCTATGATGTACATAAAAAACATAAACGTCTCTCTAAAAGCATAAAAATCTCTCTAGGCCTGTGATTGGTCAGGGAGGAAAAACTGACTTATCACAGGTCTAGAGAGACTTTAATGATCTAATGTAAATCATAGGACCAACCTACTTGTCTCATATGTTCAATCTTCAATCTTTATCAAGAAGTTAAGGAAAAACAAAAACATTTTACAACTGTAGCACTAACAGGTAAATCATTCATACAGCTTTCTTCTTATCTCTTTATCTGACTTTGTCAGAACATCACAGTTACAAAATAGGACAACATACAATTCTAGAGCACCAAGAGCTGGACAAGTTTAACCAAGGTCAGTATCAGTAATCTAATAGTAAAAGAAATTGAAAAAGAGTCATTAATAGATCAAAGTAATATGGCACTTACGTTAGCTTAGAGTCAAACCTCAACATATTTAACTCATTCATCCCTCAAAATTCATAATGGACTGTTCAAACCTTTGAATCAAATGTGTCTTCAGGGGTGAATAAGTTCAGGCACTTATGTTTTAGCACACGTTTTCCAGTCAAACTGCTCACATTTAAGGCATAATAGGCACATGGTAAACATGTCTCAAATCAGCTCCTTTTAATCTGGGACTTTATACATATCACACAGTGGAAACGTTTGTTTATAATAAAGTTATATGTCAACGTAAGTACAGCTCTGCTGTTGATAGTATATAAATAGGTTCTGTCAAACACATACGGACTGGAACATAGAGGGGACTGGAATATATATCCCACTTCTACAAGAAAGTGAGAAAAAAAAAATCTAATCATGCTTATAATATCTTGGTAAAAATTGAAATTGTTCATAAAGATTAAAGTTCAAGTATTTCAAGTGTCTCTCTTACAACTATTGAATCCGTTAATATTTTTTTTCTTATCTTTTTGTAAGTAGGAGAATTCAGCTTTTCAAATTGTATTCTAATTAGAAATGTCTGTAAAATGTTAAAGCCCCCACTTCTATATGAAATCGTGAAAGGGACATGAGTGAACACACATGGACACGTCTAAATGTCTTAATGCACCCCCCCCCCCCTTTATATGCACACGTTTCCACGTCTAAATGTCTTAATGCAACCCCCCCCCCCCCCCTTATATGCACACGTTTCATGGCAGAATTAATATTCCCTCAATATATTTCATTTATATAGAAAGTTGCAAGTTACACTTATTATCAAAGTTCATCCTTTTTATCTTTTTTGTCTTCTGTCTTTTCCTTTTCCTCTTTTCTCTTCTGTTGTCGTTTGAGCTCCCTTTCACATCGGCCATTAAGTATCTGTTCCGCAGCTCTGATCCCAGTATTGTACGATCCATGTGCCCCAACCATTCCGTCTAGACTGGTGTAATCTCCGGCGAAGTAAATGTACGGACACACAGGAGAGCTGAGTGTTTCCCATAGGTCCTCATCATTACCTTAAATAGTTACAGAGTATAAATTATTATACCCATAGGCCCTCACCATTACCTTCAATAGTTACAGAGTATAAATTATTATACCCATAGGCCCTCATCATTACCTTCAATAGTTACAGAGTATAAATTATTATACCCATAGGCCCTCATCATTACCTTCAATAGTTACAGAGTATAAATTATTATACCCATAGGCCCTCACCATTACCTTCAATAGTTACAGAGTATAAATTATTATACCCATAGGCCCTCATCATTACCTTCAATAGTTACAGAGTATAAATTATTATACCCATAGGCCCTCATCATTACCTTCAATAGTTACAGAGTATAAATTATTATACCCATAGGCCCTCATCATTACCTTCAATAGTTACAGAGTATAAATTATTATACCCATAGGCCCTCATCATTACCTTCAATAGTTACAGAGTATAAATTATTATACCCATAGGCCCTCATCATTACCTTCAATAGTTACAGAGTATAAATTATTATACCCATAGGCCCTCATCATTACCTTCAATAGTTACAGAGTATAAATTATTATACCCATAGGCCCTCATCATTACCTTCAATAGTTACAGAGTATAAATTATTATACCCATAGGCCCTCATCATTACCTTCAATAGTTACAGAGTATAAATTATTATACCCATAGGCCCTCATCATTACCTTCAATAGTTACAGAGTATAAATTATTATATAGGCCCTCACCATTACCTTCAATAGTTACAGAGTATAAATTATTATACCCATAGGCCCTCATCATTACCTTCAATAGTTACAGAGTATAAATTATTATACCCATAGGCCCTCACCATACCTTCAATAGTTACAGAGTATAAATTATTATACCCATAGGCCCTCACCATTACCTTCAATAGTTACAGAGTATAAATTATTATACCCATAGGTCCTCACCATTACCTTCAATAGTTACAGAGTATAAATTAATATGTATTAAGCATAACATAGAGGATCTTACATGCTTGGCAATGTGATATGAAATTTTCTATCACATATTCATCAGTGCAAGATTCTATTTATCATATAACTTTAAAATAGAAATATAAGTAAAGAAAGTAGAGAAGGGGTCAATGGTCCACTGGGATCTCACCATGTGACCTACCTGTCCAAGGGTACGCCCCAGACCCCATAGAGAAGGGGTCACTGGTCCACTGAGATCTCACCAGGTGACCTACCTGTCCTAGGGTACGCCCCAGACCCCATAGAGAAGAGGTCACTGGTCCACTGGGATCTCACCATGTGACCTACCTGTCCTAGGGTACGCCCCAGACCCCATAGAGAAGGGGTCACTGTCTACTGTGATCTCACCATGTGTCCTACCTGTCCTAGGGGACGCCCCAGACCCCATAGAGAAGGAGTCACTGGTCCACTGGGATCTCACCATGTGACCTACCTGTCCTAGGGTACGCCCCAGACCCCATAGAGAAGGGGTCACTGGTCCACTGGGATCTCACCATGTGACCTACCTGTCCTAGGGTACGCCCCAGACCCCATAGAGAAGGGGTCACTGGTCCACTGGGATCTCACCATGTGACCTACCTGTCCTAGGGTACGCCCCACACCCCATAGAGAAAAGGTCACTGGTCCACTGGGATCTCACCATGTGACCTACCTGTCCTAGGGTACGCCCCAGACCCCATAGAGAAGGGGTCACTGGTCCACTGGGATCTCACCATGTGACCTACCTGTCCTAGGGTACGCCCCAGACCCCATAGAGAAGGGGTCACTGGTCCACTGGGATCTCACCATGTGACCTACCTGTCCTAGGGTACGCCCCAGACCCCATAGAGAAGGGGTCACTGGTCCACTGGGATCTCACCATGTGACCTACCTGTCCTAGGGTACGCCCCAGACCCCATAGAGAAGGGGTCACTGGTCCACTGGGATCTCACCATGTGACCTACCTGTCCTAGGGTACGCCCCAGACCCCATAGAGAAGGGGTCACTGGTCCACTGGGATCTCACCATGTGACCTACCTGTCCTAGGGTACGCCCCAGATCCCATAAAGAAGGGGTCACTGGTCCACTGGGATCTCACCATGTGACCTATCTGACCTAGGGTATGCCCCAGACCCTATAGAGAAGGGGTCACTTGTCCACTGGTCCACTGGAATCTCACCATGTGACTTACCTGACCTAGGGTGACCTGACCTAGGGTACGCCCCAGACCCCATAGAGAAGGGGTCACTGGTCCACTGGGATCTCACCATGTGACCTACCTGTCCTAGGGTACGCCCCAGACCCCATAGAGAAGGGGTCACTGGTCCACTGGGATCTCACCATGTGACCTACCTGTCCTAGGGTACGCCCCAGACCCCATAGAGAAGGGGTCACTGGTCCACTGGGATCTCACCATGTGACCTACCTGTCCTAGGGTACGCCCCAGACCCCATAGAGAAGGGGTCACTGGTCCACTGGGATCTCACCATGTGACCTACCTGTCCTAGGGTACGCCCCAGACCCCATAGAGAAGGGGTCACTGGTCCACTGGGATCTCACCATGTGACCTACCTGTCCTAGGGTACGCCCCAGACCCCATAGAGAAGGGGTCACTGGTCCACTGGGATCTCACCATGTGACCTACCTGTCCTAGGGTACGCCCCAGACCCCATAGAGAAGGGGTCACTGGTCCACTGGGATCTCACCATGTGACCTACCTGTCCTAGGGTACGCCCCAGACCCCATAGAGAAGGGGTCACTGGTCCACTGGGATCTCACCATGTGACCTACCTGTCCTAGGGTACGCCCCAGACCCCATAGAGAAGGGGTCACTGGTCCACTGGGATCTCACCATGTGACCTACCTGTCCTAGGGTACGCCCCAGACCCCATAGAGAAGGGGTCACTGGTCCACTGGGATCTCACCATGTGTCCTACCTGTCCTAGGGTACGCCCCAGACCCCATAGAGAAGGGGTCACTGGTCCACTGGGATCTCACCATGTGACCTACCTGTCCTAGGGTACGCCCCAGAGACCCCATAGAGAAGGGGTCACTGGTCCACTGGGATCTCACCATGTGACCTACCTGTCCTAGGGTACGCCCCAGACCCCATAGAGAAGGGGTCACTGGTCCACTGGGATCTCACCATGTGACCTACCTGTCCTAGGGTACGCCCCAGACCCCATAGAGAAGGGGTCACTGGTCCACTGGGATCTCACCATGTGACCTACCTGTCCTAGGGTACGCCCCAGACCCCATAGAGAAGGGGTCACTGGTCCACTGGGATCTCACCATGTGACCTACCTGTCCTAGGGTACGCCCCAGACCCCATAGAGAAGGGGTCACTGGTCCACTGGGATCTCACCATGTGACCTACCTGTCCTAGGGTACGCCCCAGACCCCATAGAGAAGGGGTCACTGGTCCACTGGGATCTCACCATGTGACCTACCTGTCCTAGGGTACGCCCCAGACCCCATAGAGAAGGGGTCACTGGTCCACTGGGATCTCACCATGTGTCCTACCTGTCCTAGGGTACGCCCCAGACCCCATAGAGAAGGGGTCACTTGTCCACTGGGATCTCACCATGTGACCTACCTGTCCTAGGGTACGCCCCAGACCCCATAGAGAAGGGGTCACTGGTCCACTGGGATCTCACCATGACCTACCTGTCCTAGGGTACGCCCCAGACCCCATAGAGAAGGGGTCACTGGTCCACTGGGATCTCACCATGTGACCTACCTGTCCTAGGGTACGCCCCAGACCCCATAGAGAAGGGGTCACTGGTCCACTGGGATCTCACCATGTACCTACCTGTCCTAGGGTACGCCCCAGACCCCATAGAGAAGGGGTCACTGGTCCACTGGGATCTCACCATGTGACCTACCTGTCCTAGGGTACGCCCCAGACCCCATAGAGAAGGGGTCACTGGTCCACTGGGATCTCACCATGTGACCTACCTGTCCTAGGGTACGCCCCAGACCCCATAGAGAAGGGGTCACTGGTCCACTGGGATCTCACCATGTGACCTACCTGTCCTAGGGTACGCCCCAGACCCCATAGAGAAGGGGTCACTGGTCCACTGGGATCTCACCATGTGACCTACCTGTCCTAGGGTACGCCCCAGACCCCATAGAGAAGGGGTCACTGGTCCACTGGGATCTCACCATGTGACCTACCTGTCCTAGGGTACGCCCCAGACCCCATAGAGAAGGGGTCACTGGTCCACTGGGATCTCACCATGTGACCTACCTGTCCTAGGGTACGCCCCAGACCCCATAGAGAAGGGGTCACTGGTCCACTGGGATCTCACCATGTGACCTACCTGTCCTAGGGTACGCCCCAGACCCCATAGAGAAGGGGTCACTGGTCCACTGGGATCTCACCATGTGACCTACCTGTCCTAGGGTACGCCCCAGACCCCATAGAGAAGGGGTCACTGGTCCACTGGGATCTCACCATGACCTACCTGTCCTAGGGTACGCCCAGACCCCATAGAGAAGGGGTCACTGGTCCACTGGGATCTCACCATGTGACTTACCTGTCCTAGGGTACGCCCCAGACCCCATAGAGAAGGGGTCACTGGTCCACTGGGATCTCACCATGTGACCTACCTGTCCTAGGGTACGCCCCAGACCCCATAGAGAAGGGGTCACTGGTCCACTGGGATCTCACCATGTGACCTACCTGTCCTAGGGTACGCCCCAGACCCCATAGAGAAGGGGTCACTGGTCCACTGGGATCTCACCATGTGACCTACCTGTCCTAGGGTACGCCCCAGACCCCATAGAGAAGGGGTCACTGGTCCACTGGGATCTCACCATGTGACCTACCTGTCCTAGGGTACGCCCCAGACCCCATAGAGAAGGGGTCACTGGTCCACTGGGATCTCACCATGTGACCTACCTGTCCTAGGGTACGCCCCAGACCCCATAGAGAAGGGGTCACTGGTCCACTGGGATCTCACCATGTGACCTACCTGTCCTAGGGTACGCCCCCCGAACCGATAGAGAAGGGATCACTTGTCCACTGGGATCTCACCATGTGACTTACCTGTCCTAGGGTACGCCCCAGACCCCATAGAGAAGGGGGTCACCGGTCCACTGGGATCTCACCATGTGACTTACCTGACCTAGGGTACGCCCCAGACCCCATAGAGAAGGGGTCACTGGTCCACTGGGATCTCACCATGTGAC
This sequence comes from Argopecten irradians, assembly GCF_041381155.1. Classification (NCBI taxonomy): domain Eukaryota; kingdom Metazoa; phylum Mollusca; class Bivalvia; order Pectinida; family Pectinidae; genus Argopecten; species Argopecten irradians. The sequence goes on from NW_027187484.1 coordinate 884,999, forward strand.
CTACCTGTCCTAGGGTACGCCCCAGACCCCATAGAGAAGGGGTCACTGGTCCACTGGGATCTCACCATGTGACCTACCTGTCCTAGGGTACGCCCCAGACCCCATAGAGAAGGGGTCACTGGTCCACTGGGATCTCACCATGTGACCTACCTGTCCTAGGGTACGCCCCAGACCCCATAGAGAAGGGGTCACTGGTCCACTGGGATCTCACCATGTGTCCTACCTGTCCTAGGGTACGCCCCAGACCCCATAGAGAAGGGGTCACTGGTCCACTGGGATCTCACCATGTGACCTACCTGTCCTAGGGTACGCCCCAGACCCCATAGAGAAGGGGTCACTGGTCCACTGGGATCTCACCATGTGACCTACCTGTCCTAGGGTACGCCCCAGACCCCATAGAGAAGGGGTCACTGGTCCACTGGGATCTCACCATGTGACCTACCTGTCCTAGGGTACGCCCCAGACCCCATAGAGAAGGGGTCACTGGTCCACTGGGATCTCACCATGTGACCTACCTGTCCTAGGGTACGCCCCAGACCCCATAGAGAAGGGGTCACTGGTCCACTGGGATCTCACCATGTGACCTACCTGTCCTAGGGTACGCCCCAGACCCCATAGAGAAGGGGTCACTGGTCCACTGGGATCTCACCATGTGACCTACCTGTCCTAGGGTACGCCCCAGACCCCATAGAGAAGGGGTCACTGGTCCACTGGGATCTCACCATGTGACCTACCTGTCCTAGGGTACGCCCCAGACCCCATAGAGAAGGGGTCACTGGTCCACTGGGATCTCACCATGTGACCTACCTGTCCTAGGGTACACCCCAGACCCCATAGAGAAGGGGTCACTGGTCCACTGGGATCTCACCATGTGACCTACCTGTCCTAGGGTACCCCCAGACCCCATAGAGAAGGGGTCACTGGTCCACTGGGATCTCACCATGTGACCTACCTGTCCTAGGGTACACCCCAGACCCCATAGAGAAGGGGTCACTGGTCCACTGGGATCTCACCATGTGACCTACCTGTCCTAGGGTACGCCCCAGACCCCATAGAGAAGGGGTCACTGGTCCACTGGGATCTCACCATGTGACCTACCTGTCCTAGGGTACGCCCCAGACCCCATAGAGAAGGGGTCACTGGTCCACTGGGATCTCACCATGTGACCTACCTGTCCTAGGGTACGCCCCAGACCCCATAGAGAAGGGGTCACTGGTCCACTGGGATCTCACCATGTGACCTACCTGTCCTAGGGTACGCCCCAGACCCCATAGAGAAGGGGTCACTGGTCCACTGGGATCTCACCATGTGACCTACCTGTCCTAGGGTACGCCCCAGACCCCATAGAGAAGGGGTCACTGGTCCACTGGGATCTCACCATGTGACCTACCTGTCCTAGGGTACGCCCCAGACCCCATAGAGAAGGGGTCACTGGTCCACTGGGATCTCACCATGTGACCTACCTGTCCTAGGGTACGCCCCAGACCCCATAGAGAAAAGGTCACTGGTCCACTGGGATCTCACCATGTGACCTACCTGTCCTAGGGTACGCCCCAGACCCCATAGAGAAGGGGTCACTGGTCCACTGGGATCTCACCATGTGACCTACCTGTCCTAGGGTACGCCCCAGACCCCATAGAGAAGGGGTCACTGGTCCACTGGGATCTCACCATGTGACCTACCTGTCCTAGGGTACGCCCCAGACCCCATAGAGAAGGGGTCACTGGTCCACTGGGATCTCACCATGTGACCTACCTGTCCTAGGGTACGCCCCAGACCCCATAGAGAAGGGGTCACTGGTCCACTGGGATCTCACCATGTGACCTACCTGTCCTAGGGTACGCCCCAGACCCCATAGAGAAGGGGTCACTGGTCCACTGGGATCTCACCATGATGTCACCATGTGACCTACCTGTCCTAGGGTACGCCCCAGACCCCATAGAGAAGGGGTCACTGGTCCACTGGGATCTCACCATGTGACCTACCTGTCCTAGGGTACGCCCCAGACCCCATAGAGAAGGGGTCACTGGTCCACTGGGATCTCACCATGTGCCTACCTGTCCTAGGGTACGCCCCAGACCCCATAGAGAAGGGGTCACTGGTCCACTGGGATCTCACCATGTGACCTACCTGTCCTAGGGTACGCCCCAGACCCCATAGAGAAGGGGGTCACTGGTCCACTGGGATCTCACCATGTGACCTACCTGTCCTAGGGTACGCCCCAGACCCCATAGAGAAGGGGTCACTGGTCCACTGGGATCTCACCATGTGACCTACCTGTCCTAGGGTACGCCCCAGACCCCATAGAGAAGGGGGTCACTGGTCCACTGGGATCTCACCATGTGACTTACCTGTCCTAGGGTACGCCCCAGACCCCATAGAGAAGGGGTCACTGGTCCACTGGGATCTCACCATGTGACCTACCTGTCCTAGGGTACGCCCCAGACCCCATAGAGAAGGGGTCACTGGTCCACTGGGATCTCACCATGTGACCTACCTGTCCTAGGGTACGCCCCAGACCCCATAGAGAGAAGGGGTCACTGGTCCACTGGGATCTCACCATGTGACCTACCTGTCCTAGGGTACGCCCCAGACCCCATAGAGAAGGGGTCACTGGTCCACTGGGATCTCACCATGTGACCTACCTGTCCTAGGGTACGCCCCAGACCCCATAGAGAAGGGGTCACTGGTCCACTGGGATCTCACCATGTGACCTACCTGTCCTAGGGTACGCCCCAGACCCCATAGAGAAGGGGTCACTGGTCCACTGGGATCTCACCATGTGACTTACCTGACCTAGGGTACGCCCCAGACCCCATAGAGAAGGGGGTCACTGGTCCACTGGGATCTCACCATGTGACTTACCTGTCCTAGGGTACGCCCCAGACCCCATAGAGAAGGGGTCACTGGTCCACTGGGATCTCACCATGTGACCTACCTGTCCTAGGGTACGCCCCAGACCCCATAGAGAAGGGGTCACTGGTCCACTGGGATCTCACCATGTGACCTACCTGTCCTAGGGTACGCCCCAGACCCCATAGAGAAGGGGTCACTGGTCCACTGGGATCTCACCATGTGACCTACCTGTCCTAGCTAGTGTACGCCCCAGACCCCATAGAGAAGGGGTCACTGGTCCACTGGGATCTCACCATGTGACCTACCTGTCCTAGGGTACGCCCCAGACCCCATAGAGAAGGGGTCACTGGTCCACTGGGATCTCACCATGTGACCTACCTGTCCTAGGGTACGCCCCAGACCCCATAGAGAAGGGGTCACTGGTCCACTGGGATCTCACCATGTGACCTACCTGTCCTAGGGTACGCCCCAGACCCCATAGAGAAGGGGTCACTGGTCCACTGGGATCTCACCATGTGACCTACCTGTCCTAGGGTACGCCCCAGACCCCATAGAGAAGGGGTCACTGGTCCACTGGGATCTCACCATGTGACCTACCTGTCCTAGGGTACGCCCCAGACCCCATAGAGAAGGGGTCACTGGTCCACTGGGATCTCACCATGTGACCTACCTGTCCTAGGGTACGCCCCAGACCCCATAGAGAAGGGGTCACTGGTCCACTGGGATCTCACCATGTGACCTACCTGTCCTAGGGTACGCCCCAGACCCCATAGAGAAGGGGTCACTGGTCCACTGGGATCTCACCATGTGACCTACCTGTCCTAGGGTACGCCCCAGACCCCATAGAGAAGGGGTCACTGGTCCACTGGGATCTCACCATGTGACCTACCTGTCCTAGGGTACGCCCCAGACCCCATAGAGAAGGGGTCACTGGTCCACTGGGATCTCACCATGTGACCTACCTGTCCTAGGGTACGCCCCAGACCCCATAGAGAAGGGGTCACTGGTCCACTGGGATCTCACCATGTGACCTACCTGTCCTAGGGTACGCCCCAGACCCCATAGAGAAGGGGTCACTGGTCCACTGGGATCTCACCATGTGACCTATCCTAGGGTACGCCCCAGACCCCATAGAGAAGGGGTCACTGGTCCACTGGGATCTCACCATGTGACTTACCTGTCCTAGGGTACGCCCCAGACCCCATAGAGAAGGGGTCACTGGTCCACTGGGATCTCACCATGTGACCTACCTGTCCTAGGGTACGCCCCAGACCCCATAGAGAAGAGGGTCACTGGTCCACTGGGATCTCACCATGTGACCTACCTGTCCTAGGGTACGCCCCCCAGACCCCATAGAGAAGGGGTCACTGGTCCACTGGGATCTCACCATGTGACCTACCTGTCCTAGGGTATGCCCCAGACCCTATAGAGAAGGGGTCACTTGTCCACTGGTCCACTGGAATCTCACCATGTGACTTACCTGACCTAGGGTACGCCCCAGACCCCATAGAGAAGGGGTTACTGGTCCACTGGGATCTCACCATGTGACCTACCTGTCCTAGGGTACGCCCCAGACCCCATAGAGAAGGGGTCACTGGTCCACTGGGATCTCACTATGTGACTTGACCTAGGGTACGCCCCAGACCCCATAGAGAAGGGGGTCACTGGTCCACTGGGATCTCACCATGTGACCTACCTGTCCTAGGGTACGCCCCAGACCCCATAGAGAAGGGTCACTGGTCCACTGGGATCTCACCATGTGACCTACCTGTCCCTAGGGTACGCCCCCAGACCCCATAGAGAAGGGGGTCACTGGTCCACTGGGATCTCACCATGTGACCTACCTGTCCTATGGGTACGCCCCAGACCCCATAGAGAAGGGGTCACTGGTCCACTGGTATCTCACCATGTGACCTACCTGTCCTAGGGTATGCCCCAGACCCCATAGAGAAGGGGTCACTGGTCCACTAGGGATCTCACCATGTGACCTACCTGTCCTAGGGTACGCCCCAGACCCCATAGAGAAGGGGTCACTGGTCCACTGGGATCTCACCATGTGACCTACCTGTCCTAGGGTACGCCCCAGACCCCATAGAGAAGGGGTCACTGGTAATTCCTTAATTAGGCAATGAATGGGTGTGGTCTGACAATTTCAATATGGGCGGAGCTAAACAATCATCAATGACAATTAATACTGTAACGAAGCTGCGGTGCGCTTCGTTGCTATATATTCCGGAAATTATATTAACCGAGACTTTGGCGGGAATTTGCTGTGCACGAGATCTCGGGACTGCGCCGAGGCTTTCAGTTTTTCTGCCGGGCCTTGAGAGGTGAGGGTTGTGTTTTTGAGTCCTACGTAATTTTTATATATTTGTCGCCCATCCTTTCCCTAATTTGCTGTTATCGTATAGTATGGAAATGCATCAACATTACTGTGTGTGTATTTTTCGCTGTCAGTCGATATTTTTGAGTTTGATCTACTTGTGAAATTGTGCAATGTCGGACTTGGCATGTCTCGCTTTTAGACGGGTTTCGATAGTAAGTAAAAGTCTTCACTCTTGTGTTGAGAGCCGTTGGTAGGCTGGAAAAGAGTGGGAGCCTCCTGTGTTGAATTTCGGGGTTAACCGTTAAGGAGATATTTTGAGAATCTTCGCTGGAGAACGGTGTTTGTGAAATTGGAGGTTAAACTATCGATAATCGGCCCGGTGTGTAGCGCCACGTGCTCGGTCTTTCATTGATGGGTAGGAGTTAATTCTGGTAGCGAAAACGTGAGAATATTAGCAGCAAAATTGTCCATTTCACAGTACTTCCCACTGAGCCACGCGGGTATTTTCTTGTTGTCACCTTTACACATGTTAAATATTAATAAACTGTTAAATGAATTTGATGTCCATTGTCCATACTCACTAGTACCTTTGAATATTGTAGCGAGACATAGGAATCTGCAAGCTAACGCGGCAGTCGAACCCAGAGCAAAACAAATTAATTGTATCATTCTTACTCTACGCTAATGACTGCGGTCGTAGCGAAACAAGTCGTTACAATTTGGCGCCCAACGTGGGGCCCTAATTATCTAATTAATTAATTTGAATTTTTGATTGTTGACTTACTTGCTCGTTTATTTACTAGGCGTTGAGACAAATCCCTGTGTGTGAAATTTATACAGGTGTACTGTTTACGTTTCGGTTGAGTGGTTACGCTTGTGTGTATAATTTCTCAAGTGTGAGCTATTTATAGCTTGCACTGTGTTTCTCTATTGTATTCTAGATTTAGTCTGGTTAGCTTGATTGACGAAACTTGTGTAGGCGTGTAACCTTAGTACTAGTGGGAATATGGACAGTGCGGATTTGGTTAATGAAATAGAGGCTTTACAAGCCCGTATACACACTTTAACTGCAGACATAGGGGCTCATGGGGGAAGTCGTGCGACAGGACATAGGGGAAGGATGGGCGGCAGTGTCACTGGGGAGGCCACTCTTGCAGGGGGGACCCCAGGGGAATTTGGCCGTGCTTATACACCCACGAGGGGTAGTTCCTCGAGGGCGAGCCCTGATTTAGTTAAACCAATTGTGACACCAGAATCGTACAATGGCCAGGGGAGTTATCGCGATTGGTTCACGCATTTCGACACCTGTAGGAATATTAATCGCTGGACAGACCAGCAAGCATGTCAATTTCTAGCAGTTAAATTAAAGGGGTCCGCGTTAAGGGTATTTTCTGATTTGTCTCCATATGAGAGGCAGGATTATGATACTGTCACGACAGCCCTTAAGGAGAGATTTGACCCAGATAGGGATACAGGAGTATTTTGGGCACAGTTACGGTTTGGGTCGAACGCGAAAGAAGGGGAACACTTGCTGAATTGGCTGGCCATATCCAACGGTTAAATGTAGGGCTTACCCTGAGGTTGATTCCTCGCAAGGGGTACGATAGAAATACAACATTTCATTGAGCGTTGGACAATAAGGAAATTCAAAAACAATTAAGGCGGAATAAGCCAAGCACACTCGGGGAAGCTGTTAGAATGGCTCTGGATGAAGAAGCTTTGACAAATTAGAGGGCGTGGCCAAAACAGTAAATAACCCCTGTGGGTAGTCTAACCGAAAATAATTCTGCGCCTGAATCAGAATCTGAGTTATGTAAGTTAGAGATAAAGGGTAGCAGAGTTAGAGCAAGTTTGCTTCGTAATCACATTGTATGAACTTAAACCGCAAGGAAATTCCCCTGTCCCTGTTCCCCCATCCCTATACCGTGCACGGGCCAGGTTCCGATTGGGTCCCCAATGTTTCCGATGTATTGTGGTGTGGGGACATGTTCAGACAGGGATTGCCCTTTAAACTAAGCATAGGCTAAGATGAGGGTCCCATCTTGCCAAAGGACGCGGAGGGCCCACCAGGGGGTTATGTTCATAACTGCAGGGGTTGGGGGACTGGATTCAAATAACACTAACTGTCCGCTAGGCGACGTACGGTTTTTTAGTCGATACCGGCTCGGATATTACAACCATAGATATAAAAACCTATTGAGCGATTGTTTGACTGGTAATATGCCGGATTTAGAGCCCGTAGGCCGTGCTTTCCTCACTGCGAATGGTGATAGACTAAATATAGCAGGCTGTTTGTACGTTATTAATTACTATAGATGAGGAGGCGTACCCTCACCCCTGTTCTTATAGCTGAGACCTCTGAGGAGGGATTGCTAGGGGTGGACTTCCTGTCAAAATACAGGGCAAATATTAACGCCTTTGATCGAACTGTAACTTTCGGTGCTTTACAGAAGGTTACTACGTCGGGTTTCTCGACCCCGTGTGTGTGTAAGGTCCGGCGGTGCACGATTATACAGTAGCGGTTGGGGCAGGAAGCGCTCATTACGGGATTAGCAGCTCGATGTGACCCTGGGGTCACTGAGGGTATTGTAGAGCCCAGGTCTCTCTGTGTAACTGATACTGAGTATCCAGAGTTTGTTCTCGCTAAGACTTTAGTACAATGTGATTCTTATAAAATGGTCCCTATTCGTGTAATGAATCCTGGGGATTCAGCTGTGGTCATTCAGTTTCTAAGGGGTTCTCTGGTAGGACTTTGTTACATCCGATAGCCTGTAGTGTGACTGGCGTGGATAAGGGGGGATAACTCGGATCAAGATCCTTTTGTGCAAAAACATTAATACAGGATACACAGGCAGCCGTAATGAAGATAAGCGAGAGACTGTAGTCCCGATTTTTATGAAAAATAGAGATGTTTTCATGAAGGCCGATAAAAAGTTAGGTCGTTGTGATAAATATCTTCACGACATAGTACCGGTGATGCACTTCCTATTAAACAAAGAGCATATAGGCTTCCGATACATAAGCGTGATTCTGAGGTCGATAGGCAGGTTCGAGATATGATGTCAGAGGGGATCATAGAGCCGTCGGATAGCCCCTGGCTTCTCCCATAGTGTTAGTTCAAAAACGTGATGGGTCATCATGCGATTTTGCATTGATTATCGGAAATTGAACTTGGTAACTAAGAAGGACGCTTACCCCTCTGCCGCGCATAGACGATAGTTTGGATACGCATTGAATGGGTCATCGTATTTCACAACACTAATATTTGGCCTCGGGCTATTGGCAATTAGGGGTTGGCGGAACAGGCGAAAGAGAAAACGTGCGTTTACTACGGGCTCCGGTCTTTATCATTTTTAATGTCCTTCCCTTTGGCCTCTGTAATTGCCCCCCGTCCTTTGAGCGTTTGATGGAGAGGGTCCTCACTGGGTTACATTGGAAGATATGTTTGGTTTACCTGGATGATATCATTGTGTACGCCAGTACTTTTGAGCAACATTTAGATAGGTTACAGCAGGTATTGGATTGTTTACATAGTGCGGGTTTACGCTTAAAGCCGCAGAAATGTAGACTATTTAGGACCGAGGTATTGTACCTCGGATTCGTGGTTTGTGCTGGGGGCGTAAAGTCTGAACCGAGAAGGTCAAATAAAGTTGAAAGGGCCAGTCCCTTCCAATGTGACCGAGGTGAGGGTTTCTTAGCCTTGTTCGTACTACAGAAAGTTTGTGAAGGGTTTCTCTGATATAGCTGTCCCATTATTTGACCTTATGAGATGGAAGAAACATGCAAAGTTTATTGGGGTGCGGAGTTCAGGAGTCATTTTTGATAGGTTTAAAACAGACCTTGTGTGAGGCTGCTTGTCCAAAGTTCTTATCTTGTTTTTGAAAAGATAATAATTCTAGATATGATGCTAGTGAACATAGCTGCGGGGCTGTTTTGTCTCAAATTCAAATGGGGAAGAAAAAGTCCTTCATACTTTAGCACGACCCATGCTCCTTCAGAGAGGTTAAATGTACAGTAAGCGACCCGTAAAGAGAATATTGGCTACAGTCTGATTAAGGCTGTTAAGCATTTCAGACATTATCTCTATGGGAGGGAGTTCACTATTAGGACTGATCATGCCTCCCTGAAATGGTTTAGCTTGTTCAAACAACCAGTTTGATGGATTTTTTGGCCAGGTGCTCGTTGAAGTTTTGAGTTCTCTTGACACTTGTCAGTATAAAATTGAGCATAGGAGTGTACTAAGCACACAAATCGGATGCCATTATAAGTCGTAGGCCAGGGGGGTGTAGCAGTGCTTTGACTCAACAATTTATGGGGAATCAGTGGAACTCCATTCCGATGTAGAGCAAGCCCAGGGTGACGTCCCTACGTTAAGCAAGTTTTATACAGCTATTGAGAAGAGGATTACGCAATAAGCCCAAGGGTGCTAGACTTAGCGGTCTATAACGTCGCAGGTTAGAATAAATCGTCAAAAGTTTTGGGATCAACTCGAATTGCACGAGGGCCTATTGTATAGAAAGTGGTAGAATGTCAAGACCCGGGAAACTTCTCCTTTACTGGTAATTCCCCAGGGGTGGGTCGTTGAGGTTTAGAAATGCCCATGATGCGCCATCTGTGGTCATTCTAGGTACCAAGTGAACCCTGGGTAAGTTACAGTTAAAATTTTAAACTGGTAGGCAATGCACCGGGATATTAAAACACTATCGTACGCTCTTGTCGGATACTTTTGTGGTTTATTTTTTTTAACAAAAACCCGTAAGGAACCCCCGAGCCCAATTAGTACCATCGGGGGCAGTAGAACCTATGGAAAGGTAGCTACGAAGATTTGTTGGGTCCTTTTCCCATTACTGACAGGGGAAATCGTTATATTCTGGACTAGCAGGGGATTACTATTTCAAAATGGAAGAAGCTTACGCCCCTCCATAATCAAGAGGCTAAAGACAGTGTGAGCTGAGTGCATTGTGAGAAGTTTTTCAGTAGATTTGGGGTACCACAGACCCTCCACTTTTCACCGGCCCAAATTTTATGGGTCTAGGCTTTTCCAGGAGATGTGCGATTTACTGGGTATACATTTGTCGAACCTCCCCGTAAACACCCTAATTTGTGGTTATGGTTATAGTGGAAAGGTTGCATTATAGAAGTTACTAGTAGTGTATTTTTCGCTGTCACTATGTCAGTTTTATCAGTCATATTGGGACTTGAGGTCGCCTTTTGGTAACTTGTGCTTATCGTCCAGTGTCCGGAAACTTGGTAATATACCCCCAACCTTTTAGCGGGTAGGGAGGTATAATAAAAGTCTAACTCTGGTTGAGCCCACTGGTAACATAGTAAAATTGGGGAGGGGTGCCTCCCCGCCCTGTGTTTGAGTTTGCGGGGTTAACCGTACAAAGGAGATATTTTAATAAAGCAATGAAACAGGTTAAACTCAGATAATCGGATGGGTTCTGTGCAAATTGCAGACCATAAACAGAATCCGATATGTTTACGTTTATTCGCCATGGCTGCTAGTTTAATTGATCAGTTATTTACATACAAATACTAGGAAAAACCGTGGGTTAAGCAGCAAAATTCACATTACAGTAGTTCCATTAGACTTCCTGTCCTCTGCCTTGAAGATGATCTTGTTGATTATTCGAATTATGTCATGTGTACAATGTTATATAAGCAGGAACCAACGGTAATATGGTAAACTTTAATCGGTTAAAAACTATTTGAAAGGGTTCTCCGGGGGAGTACTTCCCAGAGCCACTTAGGTAGTTTACCAAATATTGTCTCGAGACATAAGCATGAATTGGCAAGCTAGCCCTCGGTGCAGTTCTACACAATGAGCCTACCTTATTTTTAACCATGCTTATACCTAATTGATTGATATTACAATTTTATAGGACTAACATTTGTTGTTCAACTTGTTTTTCATGTTTGCTGTGTACTGGTGCCCCTGACCTGGGGGGAGGAACTAAGGAAGAGGACCCAGGCCCCTGTGTCATTGCTGGTGCCACAACGTCAAAGCGGTTTGGGGAAATGCGTACGGCCCTGCCTGGACCCAGACGTCCTTATTGTTATTCCGGAAAGTGTGATATAAAGTGCCCGGAGGAACTTTGATGTGATAAGTATCGGGACATTGGGGTGTTGTCTTTGGCCATGGTAACAAAAAAACCCTGTACATGATTCCAGGGAATTTCAGTGTTTACACAAGGAGAACATTATAGTTTGGGCCCGATCGGGCAGGGTAATAAACCCGAACCGCGCAGCACAGGGGTCTGGAGGACACCGTGTCAACCCCTGAATATCCCTTCCCCCCAGGGGGCATCAGAACTTTAAGGAATAATACGCATAGTGAGGAGCATTCAATTTATTCAGACCTAGTATTGATGAGTAGTTTCAGTATGTTCATGTCTAATCTGCGGATGTATTTATGACGTGTTTTTATATATATATTCTTTTCCTTTTGTATGTTGTAGGTATATATACAAGCAAATATGAAACGACTAGTGTCAGGCCAAGTGGCCATTATTGGCCATAGCTATATAACAAGACTTAGCAATCTTATCAATAACCCTAGGGAGGGGAGGTTTACTCGGGATCTGGGATTGACGGGAGTGGGTGTTCGTCTGTATGGTAAGTCTGGGGGGAAAAATTTGGGATATTGTGGACTTGGTGGATCGGATGAAGAGGGAGGGGTTTAGTCCGGGGTTAGTAATCTTGCAGGTGGGGGGGGGAGGGAACGACTTAGATAGCAGGGGGGATAGGTTGCAACATTTTATGGGGGTCTTGCGTATGATACTAGATACATTAGATAGCTGGGGGGTAGAGCGGGTGGCCCTCATGGCGGTGTTTCCGCGGACCCGGCATCCTGCGGTGACCGGGGCGGAGTATGCGGCTCGTCGGGCACGCATGTCTCTGGCCCTCTCCCTCGAGATGAGGGACCGGGGTCAGAGCTATGTGGCTCGGCGACGCCTCATGTCCCCCCGGCTGCTGAACGATGGGGTTCATTTGAACCCCACGGGAATGCGGCGATATTTTCATGAGTTGCGCCACCTCTCTATCCGGGAATTAAAGAAAATTTAAGGGGAGGGGGAAGTTGATTCATGGTAGGTATATAGCAGGGGTTGGGGGGGGACACATATGTACAATAGGGAGGGGAGGGGGGAGGTTGTTATGTAGGTGAACTGGTGGTATGTATGTTAAGTGTAATTGGTGGGGGCGACCAGGGGCATGTAGATAGGACTGTAGGTATAATTGTAGTTAGTTAGGGAGAGGATCCAGGTGGTTGGGGGTGTCTCTGGTGGTAAGAGTTGATATGACCAACACCTCGAGATAACCCTAACAAGGACTTCTCCTATTCAAAATTGTTGGGGTGGGTATTTTTGGCTGTTAGGTATTCTGGCCACTGTGGGGACTGTGGTTCTGGTGGTTAGAGTTGATACGACCAACACTGGGGTCTTGTACTCACGTGGTCAGACTTAATTAGTTTGGGGGGTATATAAGTAACGGGAAAGTCTCTGGTCAACCCCAAATTTTCATTCGAGCTGGGTTAAGTAAAATCATAAGAGTGGCTTCCCCAGTCTTGTAGGATCGTTTAGGGCCCGGTGGAAAACTTTGTTTTGTTAATTGTATGTTTTTGTATTTGTGAACTTTTTTTTTCCCCATAATGTCATATTTTTTTCCTTTTGTTCTAAAGTCGTGTAAAAAGGAGGTGGTGTCCAAGGCAGAAAGAAAAAAATTATCTATGAGTACTCTTCTGATTTTGGAATTGTCTAAAAGTATAAAGGAAATTTAACTTGGTTAAAAGACTCTTGGGACATTGTTCTGGTTTTTTTCTTTATAAATGCTGGAATCTTGGGATTATTACGTTTATCTATAATCTTAAAGTTTTCGTGTACGGAGTTCCGAGACATGGAGCTTAAACTTTTTCTGCCTTGGAAAATTATTCAACTCTCTAAGTTATGTTTGGTGGTGTCTAACTTTGCACAGTGGAAAGTGTAACGCGTGCAAATATATATGTTAGGGGTAAAATCAATTGCTGATTGATGTCCATTTCACAATAACAATTATTATGGTCTCACCATTGTAATACTCGACAACATCTTCTAATATACATTTATTGCAAAAGTAAGCAAGGGGGCCTGTTACAATTCTTTTAGCACCCATTTCTGCGCTGAAATTCTCCAGTCTGCTCCGAGGTCACTTGGCATTGTACATACGTCAGGTGGTAGTACAATATATATATACGAGGCATCTGTAGTTGATTGCTAGGGCTGTAAAACAAGTATACAAAGAGAAAGAAATACAAAAGAAAAGGAATGAAAAACAACCATGCCCTAAGCTATATATATATAATCACTACTAAACAGTTGTGATTGATGTACTCGTAGAGAAAATAAGTGATATTACAGGTGAGCTGAGTATTGAATTTTGCTAGCCACCAGCTACTACCTAGCGGAATATAATAAGTTTTATTTTAAATATTATTATTATTATAAGATAAGATAAGATAAGATAAGTTTATTTCTGGTTCAGGACTTATATGTAAAGTCCTCTATACCAGACTCAGACAAAATATAGAGTTTACAGTTAATACATTTTTATCCGGTAATAATAATAAATTAATGATGTATAAAGGCTTTGTAGTTGTATAAGAGTTCTTGTTCTTTCCAATGTTTGTCTAACGCATTTTTGAAGGAGTTTATATTTGGCGCCATCACTACATTCTCTGGTAGATCGTTCCATATCTTAGTAGCTCTTAGTGAAAAAAAAGTTTCTCCTAATCTCATAGTTTGATCTTGTATGGAATAGCTTCCTCCTATGCCCCCTGCTGCTCTCGCGGTCCGTTGCATCTTTCCATAAAGATAAAATGTTACAACATTCGGAGTCATATATTCCATCTAAAATTTTGAAGAGTTCTATCATGTCTCCTCGTATTCTTCTATATGCCAATGTTGGTAATTTCAGTTTCTCCAGCCTTTGACTGTATGCTAGATGTGACATTCCTGGTAGACATTTTGTCGCTCTTCTTTGGACACTTTCTATCATTTCTATATGCTTCTGTAGGTAAGGCGCCCATACGGGGCAAGCATAGTCCAAATGAGACCGAACTAAGCATTTATATAGCGGAATAAATGATTTGATGTCTAAAAAACTGAAAAGTTCTTCTCAAAAGTCCAAACATGGAATTGGCTTTTTTTACTTTCTCTGATATATGGGTGTCGAAGCTTAACGTGGAATCTACAACTACTCCTATATCTTTTTCTTGGTCTATATGTTGCAGTGTTTTTCCATTGAGCTGGTATTGTATAATTTCCTCACGTTGGTTTCTTGTTCTCTGTTTGTGTATCCTCATGTGTTTGCATTTATCTGGGTGCATTTTTAGAAGCCACGTTTCACTCCATTTCGACATTGTATCTAAATCACTTTGCAGATCTAAAGCATCATCTTTGCCACGGATAGCCTTGAATATTTTAGTATCATCCGCAAATAAGTATACGTCTGACTGCACTATATCTGGAAGATCATTAACAAATATCACAAATAATAAGGGTCCAAGAACCGATCCTTGTGGAATTCCTGATGTTACACTTGACCATTCGGAATTTTTGCCATTCACTGTTACCATTTGATGTCTTCCTTTCAAAAAAGATGAAATCCAAGTTTTCATCTGCTGGTTGAAATTATATGAGTTTAATTTATTCAGTAAACGGTTGTGCGGAAACTGTATCAAAAGCTTTCTGATAATCCATGTATATACAATCGACTACGTCACCTTTATCTAAAGCAGTTGTCCATTTATCAAAAACTTCTAAAAAAGCTTGTTTTGTTGTTG